>NW_027505544.1:0-141849 GCF_021521415.1 Bidens hawaiensis
TGGTTGGCATCGGAGTTCTGACTTTCTCACCTGGAACGATTTCACTACAACAATGCTTTTTCAATTCCACGCTAGTTCCTTCAATGTAATATCCAAGTCGGATCATGAAACCATTGCTGATAAGGTATTTAATATCTCCCCTTCTTATTCAAATTTGCAATTAGATTCATATTATGTTCAGGACACCATATTGGTTCATGGTGGGACACTGTATTCACTTAATGTTGTGGATATGTAACATGATGTTACTCAAGGATCGGGGGATGTGACCTTAGGTGGGCATGCAACCAGTAAATATAAGCAACAAAATGGTAATTTGACGGTTAATAAATATGCCAATCAAATTTACAACAATACAATTAGCTTATTGGCGCCGAAATCGTTAAAAGGTGCAACAAGGCGACCTGTGTTGCGCCCCTTGCGGTGGTCCGTTGACATTGATCAGAATAACACCGGAAGACTCAAATGGTGGCTACCGTGGTGCAACATTAAGTCTGCCCCGAATGTTGGTGTACGACTCGAATGGCGTCCGCCATGTCGACGTCATTCCTTCCTTGATTACAAGGATTTTTTCAAGGGGTCGGGAGTTGATACGATCCAAATACCACAAAGGGCCCGATTCAAAAGAGAGACCCTTAAGCCGACCCGTTTTGAATATTAAAAAGATTCTGATGGATCTTCTTCAAATATTATCAAGAATCTTAATTCTTGATATGCAAGTTATTTTATTTTAATTATGAATTTGTTTCTTAGTTTGACTATGTTTCCTACTTTTCTTGTTTTCTTTAAATATCGTTGAACTTTTTAATAATAATCAGAGAATAATTATTTGGGCTTCTTTCTTCTTTATCATGTGTTTTTGAGAGATTTGCGGTTGTCTCGAATAAACCGTATCAGGCTTGGTTTTCTTGTAAGTAAGATCCATACAGATAAATAAGCTTCTAATCTTCCCCTTTCGACTCCCTTACAATATAATTCCAAAGATTACCAATCGATTGTTACACGTGTTTTCTCCGGCAAGCCAAGCATGATTAACGACTCTCGGCTCCGATGGTGGTCATCGGTGGCGGAGCTAGCCAAAGAACATTGGTAGTCCATGGTGGTACGGGGCAGGCTAAAGTTTATTATTTATATATCTTTTAATATTTTATTGAATTTTTAATAGGAAAGGTGTTTGGTAACTTCATTTAGACTTACCTGAAAAAGTTAACGACGTTAGCTGCTAAGGACCATCCATGTTATGAATGTAACTATCAAGCTCACTTGTGAACTTTTTTTCAACCATTGGGATTAACAGTGTAATTAGTAAACCATGAGTAGCAAGTGTTTTTTTTTTTTTTTTTTTTTTTTTTTTGGGGGGGGGGGGGGTGTTATATAGAAATGAATTCTTCATTTGCTTCTCATGTTGGTACTATCATGTTCATGTAAACTTTGTTTCACGAATAGTTCACCTTTGAAACTTGAAATATGCTTGTACATGTTCCATCGCGTCTAAGTGGTCTTTGAGACGGTGCCATTTTTGGTTGTTTTGAGGCTATAAATTTTTGAGATTTTATATATTGAAGAGCTAGAGAAGTGTAATCAAATCAATGCAAAAATAACTATTTTACTAACTTAGGAGGCAAACGATCCATAAAAACGGTTCCCACTACATTTTTGTTAAATTTAGAGAAAATTACGATTTGTCTCCCTGAGTAAAATCGCCGGGGCACCATAAAACCCTGAAAACTAAATTTCGGGTATTGTATCCACATGTTTTTTATAATGCTCAGAATGCTCCCTACAGTGTTAATAATTGGTTAAATGACAATTATACCCTTCATCTTCATCTTCATCATCAACATTCAAACACAAACCCATACCTTCATCATCATCATACCCAAACCAAGAAAATCTCTGGCTAAGAACCCTAACCCAAACCCAGAAAACACATAAATCTTATACAAATACACACAAATCTTATACAAATACATAAATTAACATCATCAACATACCCATAAATCTTATATCACCACAACCGCACATAATTTCAGCGGAGATGACCGCCGGAAAATCAAGAACACGTTTCCGGAAAATCAACATACCCACTACCCATATCTTTATCTTCACCACCACCCATCTTCTTCACCCGCAACCCGTCACCGCCGTCGTTATCACCATTCCGTCGCCGCACCCCGCTCCCGTCGCCACACACCGTTGCCCCCGTCCGTTGCCACACCACCTCCCCGTCGTCGTCCCCGTAGTTCCACTCCAACTCACCGTCGCCGTAGCTTCTAATTTGTCCCGTCGTAGCTTCCAATCCCTTAGATATATGTTTTTTCTAATTAAATTCTTGTATAAAACCCATTTGGTAAGGGGTTTAAATCTGGATGAGGATGATAAATATGTTGATGTTTGTTCGTGTTTGGGTTTGGTGGTGGGGGGATGATGGGGGTTGGCAGTTTGAAGCTGGTGGCGGTGGTGTAGTTCATTTTCCGGTGGACGGCGGTGGTGTAGTTCATTTTCCGGTGGACGGCGGCGGCGGCGACGGTGGCGACGGAGGAGGACGAGAGTTTTGGAGGTTGTGAGATGATGATGATGATGATGATGATGATGATGATGATGATGATAATCTGCTGATGTTGCTTCTTATTAGAGAAAATTGCTATTATTATTATTAGATATTATTATTATTTGAGAAATTACGAAATAATTATTATTTATCTAATTACTAAAGTGTCCCTGAACCAAACGGTCAACTAATTACGGTCAATCTAAAACCAGGGGTTCAATACGCTCAACCAGGGGCTCATTTCACCATTAAAAAAACACATTGGTACAACAAGCGCAATTTAGTTTTCAGGGTTTTATGGTGCCCCCGGAGATTTTACTCAGGGAGGCAAATCGTAATTTTCTCTAAAATTTAAAAGTAGTTATTAGTTATCATACACATACTTCAGCAAGTACGACTCTTTGTTTTTATCATTTGTTAATAGAGAAGCAAAAGAACTCAAATTAGAATAGGCCATGCGAACATCATGTCAATTTGTTGATGGTGTCCAAGTACAAGAACTAGAACAGCAATGTTGTAGAGATGACCCAGCAACTCCAAATATATCGAAGCATGTGTTTAATGTGGTCGATCTGTTCATAGGCATGATTGCATGAATAATGCAATTCTCTTGTTTGAGAAACCTTTCATCCAAATGAACCAAATGGTCTCGCTATATAGATGAAAACAAAAGTATTGTTGAACTATAGTCCAACATATTTTTGCTCACTATAAGATTTCTTTAGATGTAAATAAATCTTTACTAGAAGTTTGATTTACATTTCTAATCATCATTTTCATTGTTAATATCCCTATGATTCTCATAATATGAATGCCACTTCATCTTTAATGAAAGAATACGGAAATGTTAAAATAAAATAAAGATAAAACAGTAAAGTAAAGCATGGTTTGATGAAAATGTAGATTGCAATCATGGTATGTTGCAAACTTGCAATACATAGGCTTGCTATAGGAAGAAATGTGAAACATGGGCATGAATCTTATGATTGCCCTCTATGGTCCATAAAAATACAATCTTCCTACATTTCTTTATGTTCATCATCTTCTATCTCTAATTTTTTTGTTGTTCCCATGATCATGTTTTTAGAGATCGAAGTTAGCTAAACTCGGATTAAAGAATGGGATGTTAGAGATAAATTATTGAACATAAACTAATGGGTAATCATAGAAGATGCTTGCCATAAACCAATTGCTATATATGAATTATTATCAAACAATAACTCACTCTAAATATATCAAATTTGTAATAGTATATTGCAAGTAGATGCAACGCTATTAACGGCTAACAAAGTTACTATGTTAGGAATGTCTTCGACAAGTTAAGTAAAAAACTAAAAGTGCATTGACCATGTTGACCCAAATTAAGAGTATAATTTATTATCACGAACCCGAATATAACTACGATAGTTAGGCTATGGGGTATACTCTAACCCCCATATAGGTTAAAGTGACATGGCATTTTAAAGATAGATTAAACCACTCCTCACTTGTGTTAAGTGTGTTAAAAAGACTCATGCGTTATGCTTTTAACGGGTTAAAAAGAACAATATGTATTAATTATGCATTAATTACTAATTGATTTGTTATATTAATTATGTGTTAAATGGGTTAAACCATTTCCTTTGAATGACATAGAGTGAAGAGAAACAAATGATAATGTGGAGCTTATTTGGAATTAAGATGGGTTAAAGTATACCCCATGACCTTATAACTAACCATAGGCTATAGCTTTACTAATTACTACCGTTTAACTGTAAAGATTATTATCGCTTTTAAGGTAAAAGTCGTGCACTAGCAAACATATTGAACTCCAAAGAAACAAAGTTGCAACTCCCCTGTATTTATCACTCATCAACCTTCTATATATTTTAGAAGTGTGACATATAGAAAATACATCTGAGAATCCTTTTGATCCCTTATTCTTAAATCACATTCAAATATATTTACTTATCAATTTTAATCACCAAAATCAGTTCCTGTAATACTAGGAAATACTGAAATGGTGTTTGGATGGCGAAAAGCTTTCTGCAAATCGCTTCCCTCGAGAACCAGGTTCCGGTTCCGCCACTAGACCTACCAGAGAATATATTGAGCATGATCCCGATCCATCGTATCCAAGCCTACGTTGTCGAACCGCCATTGTCACCATACCGACCGAATCAGCGTCGGTTCCTGTAAGTCCAAGGCTTCATTCTAACACCAGAAAGTTGTTTCAGTCATCATCAACTCCATCATCACCTCGAAAGTTGTTTCAGTCATCATCAACTCCATCGTCACCTCGATCTCATTCAACTTTCTCGATCATCAAATCAACCTTACGCTTCTCCGAAGTAAGATCAGATTCCACTCCTCTTCGATTTTCCTTTCCAAGTGATCCTCACAGATCTCTACTTTTAGTAGGATCGGTTTGTCATTCATTAGAGGCTGCCACACAGCTCTATTGTAATCGTTTTTTATGAAAAATTCTAACAAATGTAAGTTTGATCTTGCAGAATAGATGCGGATTATGCTTGCATAGCGTGAAGAGAGGGCGAGGCGTGGCGATCTTCACCGCGGAGTGTTCTCACGGTTTCCACTTCCCGTGCATCGCTGACCACGTGAAGAACAAAGGCAGCCATGCTTGTCCTACATGTGGCATCACGTGGAAACAGACGCCACTATTGCCTATAACCGATCCGAATCAGAAGCATAATGCCACGTCACCAATAGATAGCAAATTGAAGAAACAGAATTCTTTTGAACTGAAAGTTTATAACGATGATGAACCGTTAGCTTCCTTGACGCCAAAAGCTCGATTCAATCCGATTCCAGAATCGGATGAAAGCTGTGATGAAGACTCGACCGGTGAGTCCCAAGGGTTTCATATTAATAAATCCATCAACAGTCCAGTTGACGTTGACGTGGACATACGGTTGTTACCGGATGCAGCTGTTATTACAGCTCGCAGAAGTTACGAGACGCACGCGGTTGTTCTAAGAGTAAAAGCACCGGTTATTCAAAATCAACGTAGAGCTTCGATTGATTTGGTAACCGTCGTTGACGTGAGTGCAAAAATGTCAAACGAAAGTTTACAGATGATGAAACGAACAATGAGAATGATTATTTCATCACTCGCATCATCCGATCGGTTATCAATCATCGCATTCTCTTCGTATTCGAAGAGATTATTACATCTTAAAAGGATGACGAGTTCCGGAAAAAGAGCTGCGTACCGTCTCGTAAAAGCTATGGCGGTTGTTGACGGTTCGTCTAACGCCTCTGACGCCGTTAAAAAAGCCGTTAAGGTGTTAGAAGACCGTACCGAGAAAAACACCGTCGCTAGCATCATTCTTCTGTCTGACGTCATCAATCAGTCATCAGACGTGTCATCCACGCGCGTCACTCACCTGAGTGTTAACGTTGTCGTACACACATTGAAGCTTACCGTAACTGACGACCACGCGCTAGCGAAAGCCGTCGGAAGTTTACTTAACGTGACGGTTCAGGATCTGAAATTACAGTTAGGAATCGTCTCCGGTTCCGATTCAGATCCGGCGGAAATCGCGGCGGTGTATTCACAAGCGCCGCCGTTGGTTATCGGATCGAGTACAGTTCAGATCGGAGAATTGTACGCGAACGAAGAGAGTGAGATATTTATTGAACTGAAAGTTCCGTCGTCGGCGGTGAGGGCCCACCGAGTACTCTCCGTGCGGTGCAGTTACAGGGAATCAGTAAGCCAGGATATCATTCATTGCAACGCGCATGCACTGGTGGTACCTCGTCCGCACACCGTCAGATCATCTACCCTGACGATCCAACGGATGAGAAACGTTTTCATTACAACTCGAGCTTTAGCCGAGTCACGCCGATTTTCGGCTACAAATGACCTCATCGGCGCTTACAATGCGGTTCTATCGGCTCGGGCTGCACTGCACCAGCCAAGCTCGGATTGTCGTGAGTTTGTAGCCAGCCTTGAAGCCGAGATGCACGAGTTGCATCTCAGACGCCAGGCTCAGGCTCAAACAGTGGCTTACATGGATGAAAATTGTGAGCCAGTGACATCGACTTCGGCTTGCCGAGTGGCTGAGAAGCTTGCTAAAGTTGCTATTATTAGAAAGTCGTTAACAGGGTTAGCTACTTACATGGCTTTGAGAATGCCGGATTTTAACACGGATGTGATCTTTATACGCCACCATCATGGTGATTGTATAGGTCTATATGTGGCTTGTATATGATTATGCGGGCTGTATAGGCCACACATGATTGATAAGTGTACAGAGGGAACTCACAAAACATGTTTTTTTTCAGATCTTATACGACCCGTATAGCCTTAGACAAACTGTTTAGGTCTTCAATAACTCAGGTTCTATACGGCATGTATAGGCGAAAGATGGTGTATGAAGATTTTATGTATTTTAATAATAATATATATTTTTTCTAGAGTTTCATTTATTAAATTGACACTCTCATAGATGAAAAACTGAAAATAATAAACTGGAAAGATGTGGGACCAGAATGAGAAGTATAGCGACAAAGGGTGCCGACAGCATGACCCTTTAATTGGGTAGAAACAAGAAAGAAACCAAGGGGGTGTTTGGTACAGAGAAAAAGAATGGGAAGAAATGGAAATAGAAATGAGAGAGAAATGGAATTGGAGAGAAATAGAAATGGATGGAGAATTGACAATCATTTCCTTTGTTTGGTACAATAGAGAAATGGGTGGAGAAACGGGAGCAGAGACGTGATTAGGGTTCCGCCTCGGCATCATCATGGTGGAGAAATGGTGGCTCAGAGACGCGTCGCAACACCGCGAACGGAGTAGAGCGTCATCATCATCGCCGCGCAACATCAACACCGCGATTTAGGGTTCCGCCTCGCAACACCGCCTCGCGATTTAGGGTTTCGTTTTGGCTCAGAGACGACGTGGCTGCGGCGTCGGCCGCCGTGCCGGACGTCGGCATCATCATCACCATCGCCGGTCGGAGCATCATCATCATCATCTACGCGAACGGAGTAGAGCAGAGACGCGATTTAGAAGCAGAGAGAATTCCATTTCTCTTCCAAATGGAGATAATTGGATTTCTCTACTTTTTGCCTACACCCAATTCTCAGAGAAAACCAATTCTCCGCCTAATTCTCCCAAACAAGAGAAACCTAATTCTCCACCCTCAAATCTCTCTACCAAACACCCCCCAAGAGTTGATGAGAGTGACTGACAGAGATATGGAAAGATGTGGGACCAGGAAATGTAGCATTGTGTAAATTATGTGTGTTTCCATTTTCATTTATTTTTGCTTTTCATTTTGCAATGTTGTTTATAAATATGAGTATACAAGTTCTTCAAAATGAAAGTCATTGTTCATTCATATGTTTGTGCTGATATGTAATGGATTTATGAGGATATCATTGATCAGAGGCTTTACAACAATTCAAAATGAAACGACATGTTATGAATGTCTAAGTAATTAATGGACAAAATGATTCATATATAGCAAAGAGGAAGGTAAGCGAGCAACAAGCTGTGCTGTCACAAAATGTCAAAACCGATTCTACTGAAAACAAAATTATAGTTATTTGGCGTCAATAAGTTACCGTACACGACCCACTTAACTGTTTTTGAAAAAGTAACTGATTCGAAGATAAGAGACTCAAATGTATCATAAGCTAATTAAATGCGTGCCGCATTCTCTTTTGTGTGTTTATAAAATGAACTTGAAAGTTCTAAAGATGATGAAAATAGAGACATCACACAAGAAACTTAGAAAGTACAAACAGCTCACTTCAGACAAATTGAGAGAACTCTCATGAAAGAGTTTTCCATACTACTACTTTCTACTTTTTTCATACAAGTCATAAAACACCAAAAGGTTCGGTGTAGGCTCGGGAATCATCTCGGTCAATATACTACTACTACTACGATTGTGTACATGGGAGATGAAGAAACACTAAGTGATCCCGACAGATTAAGGATAATCTTAGGGTTAAGTAGATGTTTCCCACGAGGGTTAGGTCCGGCAAAGATGGTTATTCTTCTCAACCTGCAAAACAGACACCGTAAGCTCGTCACTGAGAAGGGGGGGGGGTTCCTCCTTGTGACCACCCTCCGGCGTGAGAATCAGACTAGGTTGCTCTGAATATAAGTGTATATAGAGAGAAATAGCTAGAGAGAAGATGATGATACCGTTCCAGGGTGTTGGAGTATTTATAGCCGAAGGTAGGTTTCCAAGCAGGTACGGCCAGCTGTATATAATATTCCTTTTCCACCAACTATGAGCTACGTTCGTGCCACGATGGGAGTTGGTGGGTAGGCAGCGGCTGATAGTGACATTTTGTACTGGAGCGTGCTCCTCCTCGTACTATTGTCAGTGAGCTGTCACCCCTGTGATTGGTTCATGGGTTGCTTTTGTCAGATCTTGTCTATTTGTCCATACCTTGGTAGGTATAGTACAAAATATCTTCTAGAAGCGTACGGACTGGCTCTTTTGGGCGGGAATATTCCCGCCCTGCTCATTCCTTCTTCAGGTGACATTGCTGAAGTATAAGAGTTAGTGCCTTATGCGTGTAGCCTTCCTTCTTGGCTTGTACCCACAGCTGCGGGGACAGGCAGGGTACTGTACAAAGGGGGGATTTCCTGCGGGGACAGCTGACTTACTGCGTGTAAGGTCTTCATCTCTGAGCATGGTGGGTCATGCGGATCCAGTTGGTCTTTGCGCAGACGTACCTCTTCAAGGTGAGTCTTGCGGGTCCAACTGGGCTTTGCGGGGACCTACCTCTTCAAGTCCCCCCAGTCCATTGTTCTTCTCATGAATTGTTAATAAGTGAGGGGAACTTTTGGACTTTTAAGCAAGGGGTTTTGAAAAGGGGGTTTTCGTTTTTTAAGGTTCTCCGTGGGGATTCTTCCCGCAGTTTTCCTAATGTCACTTGCAGAAAATTCCCGACTTTTCTGCCTGATCTTTGGGTATGATGCGGGTAGGTGCGTAACCTCTTCGCAAGTCGGGAGCGTTGAGTTTCACTTGTGTAGATTCTCCACGAGGTTTTGGTAGTTTTAGAAATAGTGATAAGTTATGTTAAACAACCAATTCCACCTTGAAGCTTCAAACAATCTAGTTCTCAACGTTCCCCGCCATGCGGGGGTGTTATTTCTCTTTCCGCAAGCATGGCCCATAAGATCGATCTTCTTGGTTTCAATTCCCTGCAAGTGCTAAGTATGTGAAGGGTTCGCCTTGACACTGTACCCGCACTTGTCTTATGGTTTCTTGCTTTCCAAGGTAAGGGGGTATATTCCCTCTTATTTTTGAATTTTTTTGAAATTCGGAGAGTTGGTGAAAGGATAAGGACAGTCCAAACGGTTGAAGGGACGTTGGCGTCTTCTGACGGTTTCAGGATGTGCAGGAAGCTATGACGACGTGACAGCATGTGGTCAATCAGGACGCTTTTTCAGGCGCGTGGGCGCGAGTTTCATGACACGCGCCATTCCGACACCTGTTGCCAGCTTGCTTTATCCACACGTGTCGTCGTGTCATTGCGCCTGCGCTCTCTCTCATCCGCATTAAATTCATCGCATTCATTGCGATGAGTATATAAGGGGGAGATGGTGTATTTCGTCCATTATCTTCACTTCACTCTCTTCCTTTTAAGCGATTTCCGGCGAATACTCATTTTTTCCGCCGAGCATTCTCCTGAAACCGCTCAAGCTAGAACTTTGATTGGCGTCATCCGTGCATTAAGGCTGAGATTTGAAGTTGACAATAGTCTTCGAAGTTGACAAGAGGCAAGACCAACCTATGCGTTAACAACACATCATGGCAGTTGATCCCATCAGAACTATGCAATTATACATATTCAAATAGTACTACTAAGATGGATGACCTTCTGGAAAGTCTAAGGCAACCAAAGACAATTTCTTAGATAAAGCGGATAATATTTGTGGTATGATGAACCAAATGGCACAAAATCTCTATGAAGAAACACTAACCGGACCCCGGGCAGGTTACTGGTAACCTGGGGGTTGGAGAGATGTTTCCCACGAGGGGTTAGACCCTTGGAAGATGGTTCTTCTGATAACCTGCAAAACAGACACCGTGAGCTCGTCACTGAGAAGGGGGGGGGTTCCTCCTTGTGACCACCCTCCGGCGTGAGAATCAGACTAGATTGCTCTTTAAATATAAAAGTATATTAAGAGATTGCTAGAGCAGATATCAGGTATATTATGATGATAATGTAATAAGATATGATCAGATCCGATGATCATACCATTTGTGGTATTTATAGCCGAAGGTAGGTTTCCAAGGGGTTTAGCCGGCCCAACACGCTACCAACTGTAACCTATGCACGTGCCCTGCCTGTGAGTGGTGGATAGGTAGCGGCTGACACAGAGCAGGCGTGTCGTGCACTCTTCCTCTTCTGCCAACTACAGGCTAGGCACGTGGTATGGCAGGAGTTGGTGGGTAGGCGGCGGCTATTGGTCACAGTGCTGTGGCGTGCTGTCTGCCATGCTGCTGTCAGTGAGCTGTCGCATCTCTGATCAGATCTTTTGCCCATACCTCGTCAGGTACAGTAAAAGATCCTTCAGTATACGGACTGGCTTATTTGGGCGGGAGTATTCCCCCTCCCGCCTCTGTGCGAGATTGCTCCCGGCTTGGCTCATTCCTTCAGGTGACACTGAACGATTGAGAGCTAAGTGCCTTGTGCGTGTAGCCATGCTGCGCGGGTGGCCTTCCCTCATGGCTTGTATCCGAGGCTGCGGGAACAGGCGGAGTCCTTCACCATGGGGGGCATTCCCTGCGGGACCAGCTTGCATACTGCGCGTAAGGACGTCACTTCTCTGAGCATGGTTGGTCCTGCGGATCCAGTTGGTCTCTGCGCAGACGTCCCTGTTTAAGGTGAGTCTTGCGGGTCCAACTGGGCTCTGCTGGGACCTACCTCTTCAAGTCCCCCCAGTCCAATGTTCTTCTCATGAGTGTTTAATGAAGTGAGGTGAACTTTTGGACTTGAGCAAAGGGTTTTGAAAAGGGTTTTGTAAGGTTTTCCATGGGGATTCTTTCCGCGGAAGTCCTTGTCACTTGCAGAAATGCCCGAGTTTCCTGCTTGGTCTTTGGGTATGATGCGGGTAGGTCTGTAACCTCCTCGCAAGTCAGGAGCATTGAGTCCCAGTTGTATGTATTTTCCATGAGGTTTTGGTAGTTTTGAACATAGTGATCAATTATGTTAAGACCACCAATTCCATCCTGGGGCTTCAAACAACGTAGTTCTCGATGTTCCCGCTATGCGGGGATGCTATTTCCGTTTCCGCAAGCATTGCCCAGAAGATCCTTCTTGGTTTCAATTCCCAGCGGAGCGCTAGGTATGTGAAGGGTTTTGCCTTAACACTGTACCTGCGCTCGTCTTACGGTTACTTTACTCTCAAGGTATTCCTGGCGTCAATTCCCTGCGGGTGCTAGGTATGTGAAGGGTTTTGCCTTTACACTGTACCCGCACCCGTCTTATAGTTTCTTGGTTGCCGAGGAATATTTGGCTTCAATTCCCTGCGGGTGTTAGGTATGTGAAGGGTTTTGCCTTTACACTGTACCCGCATCCGTCTTACGGTTACTTGTTCGCCAAAGTTTACTTGGCTTCAATTCCCTGCGGGTGCTAGGTATGTGAAGGGTTTTGCCTTTACACTGTACCCGCATCCGTCTTACGGTTACTTGTTTGCCAAGGTTTTACTTGGCTTCAATTCCCTGCGGGTGCTAGGTACGTGAAGGGTTTTGCCTTTACACTGTACCCGCATCCGTCTTACGGTTACTTGTTTGCCAAGGTAAGGGGTATTTTCCCGCTTACTTTTTAATATTTTCAAAATTTGAATTTTGAAATTCGAAGGGTTGGTGGAAAGATAGGAACAGTCCAAATCTCTGAAACGTCGTGCGACGGTTTCTTCTGACTGTGTCAGGACGTGCAGGAAGTTATGGTGACGTGACAGTACATGGTCATTCCAGACGCTTTTTCAGGCGCGTGGGAGCGATTTTTCGGGCGCGTGGCCGCGAAATTACTGGCACACGTCCTTTCAATAGCTGTTGCCAGCTTGCTTTTTGCCACGTGTCATAGTTTCATTGCACATTTGATTTCTTTCTCCTCCGCATTAAATTCACCGCATTAATTGCGATTACTATATAAAGGGGGAGAGGGTTATTTGCAATTCACACTTTCCACTTTCATCTCTTCTTCTCAAGTAATTTCCGGCGAATTTTTCTGTTTAGTAAAGCATTACCCTGAAATCTCTTTTCGTCTTTCTTCCACCATGTCTTCTCATGATGCTGATGACCAGAAGACTGCTGGCGAATGCCAGTGCTCTCTTCCTGTCGATCTGTACCAGTATATCGTCAGGAAGTTCATGCTCGAGTCTCTCGAGCCTGAGTTTCCTGAATCCCACCATACTGTGTACGATGCCCCTAGTGGCAAGATCGGGGTTTATGCTGCATTCTTTGTTTACGGGAACCTTAGGTTTCCGTTGACAAAGTTTGTGTACCGTGTCCTAGAGAGGCACGGTGTGCACCTGACAGAGGTGCACCCCATGGCCATTGCCAAGGTCCGGCACTTTGAGTGGGTGTGCCGGATACTGGGCCTTGAGCCCCTCGTTGATCGCCTGATGACCTTCTATACATGGAGGTGCATCCAAGGGTGGTACACTCTTACAACCCGTATCAAGGGTTTAAAGATTTGTACCACCGAGCGGAGTCTTCGCTCCTGGAGAAGAGAGTTCTTCTTCATATCCGCTCGCGCCATCCCCATTGCCATGAAGTTCAAGAATGGCCAGGCGCTTCCGAACCTTCCCGCCCTCAACTACGAGGAGGCGGAATGGTTCTCGAAGATTTCCCGGGTCCAGTCCCCGGTTTTCCGTTTTCCGGAGTCGGCGATGGTGATGCTGGGGATGAGCCGGGTGTGGAAGGCGGCGAATGCGGATAAGGTTCCGATCGTCCTTGAATATGGTTCGAACTCTGTCCCTTATGGTACGTCTTGTTTCATTTTGCTGACTTCGATTTTTACTAACTTTCTTGATTTCAGAGGGGAACGATCTTCAGTCGCTCCTGAACCCGCGGGAGGAAGATGGTCCCGCGCGGATGGGTACTCGTGCTCTGGACGAGAACGAGTTTCCCATCTTAGAGCAGACCGCGGGTCGGTTCGTGGAGGTTTACCCGCCAGGCCAAGAGATCCTGAGCCACCGACGGCCAGGTAAGCCTATCTTCTATCCTGAACCTCTCAATGCTGTGCCTGCTGCTGGAGTTCATGACATTTCTTCTTCTGAGGAATCCGCAGAAGGTCCTCCACTGGTGCGGAAGAAAAAGGCTGCCGTCGGGAAGGGCAAGGAGAAGGTGGCCTCTACGGCCGACCCGGTAGTCCTATCTGACTCGGAGTCAGATAATGCAGAGGTGGTGGGGAAGCCCGGTGGTGAGGAGACCACCGCTCCGGAGGCTGCAGGTGTTACCTCCGGGGAGGCAGCGACGACGACGGTTACCGGTGTCAAGAGGCCGGCTCCATCGGGTTCGCCCCCGCTCGTCCGTGCGTTCAAGCTCAAGAAACCCCGTGAGTACCCCCATAATTCTTATCTAAATTTGTTGTTTCAAATAAATTTTTCTAACACTTTTGCTTGTGCAGGTGTGGATGTTGACGCATTCCAGGGTGGAGTTGGAGCAAGTGTTCCCCAGCCAATGACGGTAGGCTCGGTCAGCCTTCCCGAGGCGTCGACCCAGGCGTCTACGCCTGCTTCCGCTGGTTCCAGCCTTCCTGAGGCTGTTCCAGCTGAGAAGGTGTCTCCGCCGGCCGTGAGTGCAATTTTTACAGCATCTTTCACGGAACCGGCGGTTACTGTTGCTGAGGAGGTGGCGCCAAACATGGCTACCACAGCGGCTGCCACTATACCTGCGCCACCGGCACCGACGGCCGGACCATCAGGTATGCGCCAGGCTTCCCGCCGATCTATGCCACCTTCCCGTCTGCCTGACCTGTTGGATGGATTTCCTTTAGGTTCAGGTGATGGGTTTGGCGGCTATCGGCCTGTTATTGACCCTACAGGTACATAGGGTTCTTTTTTCCCTTATATATTTTTATCATCTTTTCCTAACTGCCTTTGTTTCTTTTGCAGTGTCGGATTCCAATGAAGTGTATGTTCCAAGATGGAACATACGCCGAGGAACAACCCTTCGCACCCCTGTGGAGTGCGTGGACTGGGCTCGCCACGCTGCTCCTCCTGGTGCGTTGGGGGAAGCCATGGCTAGCTACCAAGAGGGTAGGCTAACCAATGAGCTTCGGGTTCTCCAGGCCCGGACGCAGCCCCGCGTCGAGTTGCTTTGTCGTGAAAACGACAAGTTAAAAGCAGCTCGCGCCAAAGATGTATCTGAAGCGCGGGCTCTTCGGGAGGAGAACCGGCAGTTGGCCGCTGCCGCAGCCGAGAAGGAGAAGGCATTCAAGGCCCTCGAGGTTGAAGTCCAGGCGCGACTCGAGGCCCGCTCCAAGGCTGCCCAAGCTGTGAATGAACAGCTTCGGCTGGCCAAGGAGACTGCGCGAAACTCAACTGAGAGGGCTGCCAAGGCTGAAGCTGTTGCTGAGCCACTTCGCGAAGAGAATGAGCAGCTTAAATGCAAATTAAAGGCTCTTCAGCATGCTCATGACGCCTTGGCAATGGAAGACGCCAAGAAGCTGCAAGAGATTCTTGACCAGAGGGGGGTGCTTGACCAAACCGAGCGGAAGCTTAAGGGTGTCGAAGAGGCTGCCGCAAAGGAAGTATTACTTGCCAATCTGAACCAAAGCGAAGCCGAACGCGCCCGTGACGAAGTGCAAGCTACCCTCCAATGGCTACTTCGAGAAGCGTTGCCTCAGGTATCCTCTTTTTTTTCTCTTTTCTACTTGTAATTAGAAAATGTTCTAACTTGTAATTTTCTTTTGTAGGTTGTGCGTCGGGTCCTTTCAGAGACCTCTTACGACGATGCAATGAGCGCAGCCCTCAACGCTTCTCATGAGGATGGGGAGAAGACTGGTTTCCTGCTTGGTCTAGGGTTTGCTGAGAGAGGCTTTCCGCCCTCCAACTTCCCTTTATTCAATGTTAATACTGAAGTTGCTTATGACCAAGCTGTGAACCAGTATGCTGCCTTCCCGCATCCAGTGGTGGAGAAGGTGAATGAAGCTGCTGCTGCTGATGATGGGCTAAACATCCTTAAGGCTTTCCTTGGGCAGCCACGCTCAGACGGTGCTGGTCCAAGCGGAGGTGGCCCTGAAGCCTGATCCTGAAGATCTCTTCCCACCGTTAGGATAGACTTAGCTTTGTATAGATTTCTTTTAGGCGGGTAGTTACCCGGCCACTGTTGTAATACATCATTGAAATATTAATCTTTTTGCGTATAAGACTGTTATTTCCTTCTTTGGGTTCCTTGCTTTATAAACTTATGACTTGCATACTTAGTTTAAATTAGCAACTTTCCAAGTGTTCAGAATAAGAACCTTTGAACGTGGTTGATAGTGGGTTAAAGTTTCGCTTCCTCCTTCGTGATTGTGCGGGTAGAACCGTCACTTGCACTTGGTAGGATGGCTAAACTTTAACTTTTATCTAACCTGCGTGCTGGTTTTTCTTACTTTTTTAGGATAAGTTAACCTTTGAACGTGGTTGATAATAGGTATGAAGTTTTGCTTCCTCTTTCGTGATTGTGCGGGTAGAACCGTCACTTGCACTTAGTAGGATGGCAGAACTTTACCCTTATCTGACCTGCGTCTAGGTTTCTCATCTTTTGAGGATAAGTTAACCTTTGAACGTGGTTGATAATAGGTGAAGTTTTGCTTCCTCTTTCGTGATTGTGCGGGTAGAACCGTCACTTGCACTTAGGATGGCAAGACTTTACCCTTATCTGACCTGCGTGTAGGTTTTTCTCATCTTTTTAAGAATTTTGTTTTGAACCGTTCGACGCGCGGTTGTTGGTGCAGTTCCCTCGAATGATTCATGCGGGATAGACCGGCACTTTCATTTAATGGGATGAACTCCTTCAACTGACCTGCGTGAAGGTTTGCCACGTTATTGGGTTCGTGCGGGTAAGACCGCCTTCCCACGCAACGACTTCACGTGATATGAATGTCGTCCAGTGTTGGATAGTTTTAACCGTTCGACGCGCGGTTGTTGACAGGTTATTATTCAGTTTCCTTAATGATTCATGCGGATAGACCGGCACTTTCATTTTTGGGTGCTGAATTTTTTCCCCTTCAACTGACCTGCGTGAAGGTTTGCCACGTTATTGGGTTCGTGCGGGTAGGACCGCCTTCCCATGCAATGACTTCACGTAATTATGCGGTGAAAACCGGCATATTAGTGTCCAGAAAAGTATAAATGTAAAATCATCAGCTTCGATGTTCTAGAGAGAATCATTTCCATTAGAAGTGGCTCTTGGCCTTTTCTTTACAAATTGGAATTGATTTACATGCAAACTGTGTAAATGAGCTCCCTTCCATGTTGTTGGGATGGGAGCGCCATCGAGCCGACACGCACCTGTTTCGGGATCTCGTTCTTTACGCAGCATGTAGTCTATTGAAGCTGATTTTTTATTCGTGTTTACCCCAGCCGTGATTCCACACGCACCTGCCTGCTTAGCTTTTATTTCGCCACGAGGTGCGCGAGCGTCCCATCTCTGACGAATGTTTCGACCATGTCTTTTACGTCTATGCATTCTTCAGTGTTGTGGCCTTTTGTTCTGTGATAGTCACAGTACTTGCTCCGATCAGCATCGTGACGATGTCGGATTTCTGGAGGCTTTGGCCATGGGAGCTCTTCAGTAGCAAATATGTCAGTGACGCTTTTGGTAAGTGGCGTCCATCTGGGGTTCCGGCGCGGCTTTACATTATCCCTTTCACCCAATCGGTGTTGTAAGCCGGATGAGGTGTCAAAGTTTACCCTTGACTGCCAAATGCCTTGCTTCCGTTTTTTGTTCAATCGGGCGGTGAGGACGTTGTCCTCTCTCGTCCTCTGGGTGTAAAGGTTTGTGTTCTGCGGAAGGTCTCTACCCAGTTGCTTCTCCGTTTCCGCATAGCGTTTGGCTGCTGTCATGATGCCATCCCATGTGGATGGCATTCCATCTTTACCCGTTAGGGTGCGGATAAGCTCTGGGTCTTGCGCGCCCTGGATGAAGGCTGCGCGAACAAGATCCTCGCTGATATTGCCCAAACTTAACTTCTTTGAGTTGAAGCGAGTGATGAAGTTTGGCAGAGATTCATCTTCTTCCCGTGTGCATTTGAGGATTGTCCATTGCTCCTCGGTATACTTTCGCTGCTGGCTGAAGTGTTGGCTAAACTTCTGCTGGAAGTCTGCCCAGTCGTAAATGTGATTAACCGGTAAACGATCAAACCAAGCCCTAGCAGCCCCCATCAGCGTCATTTGGAACATGTAACACCACGTGGGTTCCGTCCAATTGCTAACGGTTGCCCCCGCTATGAACCTGTTCAAATGATCGTCTGGATCAGATAGGCCGTCATATGTGCCTATGTTAGGCATTTGTTTAGCACTTTTCGGGGCAATTGCTTCAGCAATGTCCCTTGCAAATTTGGACGTTCCTGCATTTGTAACGTTTGGTCTGAACGTTTTAGAGAAGTCTCGTGGACTTCCATCTATGCTTTTTGGTTTGAAGGCTTGTCCAACATGCCTTTTCGGTTGGGTTTCCGTTTCTTTACGCTTCCCTTTTGCCTTATGACGAGGGTTCGCGTCGGAGTCGGATTCCTCCGAGTCATCCTCCCAGTATTCGAATTCGTCGGCCTGTTGCACGGAACGCAAGCGTTCGTTCAACTCAGCCTGGAATTCCTTTTGTCGTGCCTCCGCCCATGCCTTGACTTCGTCGAGAGTCTGGCGTGGGAGTCTTCGTTTTTCAAACTGGGTATCGGTGGATCCCAGTAGGCGGTCATTTACTGCACTTGCCCCTGCTTTAGTAAGTGGGGTAGTGTTCGTAAAATTTACTTCACTTGCTCCGGCTTCGGTAGCCGGAGTAGTGTTTGTAAAAACTGTGTTGCCGGTATTCCCCCCAATAGCTGGGGTTGTGGTTACCGGAATTTCTCTAACCATCTTTTGTATAAAGTTTTGAAAAAACTGGAGAAAATTGTAGTTCTAGCTTTATGCACGGATGGCGCCAATGAAGAAACACTAACCGGACCCCGGGCAGGTTACTGGTAACCTGGGGGTTGGAGAGATGTTTCCCACGAGGGGTTAGACCCTTGGAAGATGGTTCTTCTGATAACCTGCAAAACAGACACCGTGAGCTCGTCACTGAGAAGGGGGGGGTTCCTCCTTGTGACCACCCTCCGGCGTGAGAATCAGACTAGATTGCTCTTTAAATATAAAAGTATATTAAGAGATTGCTAGAGCAGATATCAGGTATATTATGATGATAATGTAATAAGATATGATCAGATCCGATGATCATACCATTTGTGGTATTTATAGCCGAAGGTAGGTTTCCAAGGGGTTTAGCCGGCCCAACACGCTACCAACTGTAACCTATGCACGTGCCCTGCCTGTGAGTGGTGGATAGGTAGCGGCTGACACAGAGCAGGCGTGTCGTGCACTCTTCCTCTTCTGCCAACTACAGGCTAGGCACGTGGTATGGCAGGAGTTGGTGGGTAGGCGGCGGCTATTGGTCACAGTGTTGTGGCGTGCTGTCTGCCATGCTGCTGTCAGTGAGCTGTCGCATCTCTGATCAGATCTTTTGCCCATACCTCGTCAGGTACAGTAAAAGATCCTTCAGTATACGGACTGGCTTATTTGGGCGGGAGTATTCCCCCTCCCGCCTCTGTGCGAGATTGCTCCCGGCTTGGCTCATTCCTTCAGGTGACACTGAACGATTGAGAGCTAAGTGCCTTGTGCGTGTAGCCATGCTGCGCGGGTGGCCTTCCCTCATGGCTTGTATCCGAGGCTGCGGGAACAGGCGGAGTCCTTCACCATGGGGGGCATTCCCTGCGGGACCAGCTTGCATACTGCGCGTAAGGACGTCACTTCTCTGAGCATGGTTGGTCCTGCGGATCCAGTTGGTCTCTGCGCAGACGTCCCTGTTTAAGGTGAGTCTTGCGGGTCCAACTGGGCTCTGCTGGGACCTACCTCTTCACTCTATTTATTATTTTAATTAAAAAGTACTCATTTTCCCTGCAACTTTTGACAATTATATGCATTTTCTGGAATTCTAAGTTTCTAACATCTTTAGAACACTATTTATTACATACATTTATATTTATATATATACTGATATATTTAGTTTCGAAAATGAGATATAATAAGCGCACCCCAAATCTATGAAAATATTTATAGCTAATCTCATATTAGTGGCAAATGACCGGGTGAAACTCCTTAGAACTTGTCATATTTTTTATTTTCATGAACCTTATATCTAATTAGTTGGGTTATACTGATTAAAAGATAACTTTAATAATTGTGTTGGTCAAAATAGTTATTGAATATATTTTCAAATGCTATCTCGTGGGCGTATCATCATTAGATGTATGAAATGCATACATGAATCTAATCTAGAAAATGGCTAGTCACCTTTTATTTTGTTTTATCGATCACTTTGTGGGCTGTTCCTAAATTCCAAAATTGGAGTCCAAGATGATTTTGAATATACAATGTTTTGGTTTTATTTGGGATATAATGGATCTTAGTTGATCACATCAACTTGTATAAATAATATGATAAAAGAAAATGACAAAACTACGTTGCATTAAATCCATACTCAGCAAAATCTAAATCCAAGTAAAATAAAATATTATAATAAAATAAGAAACACATCACATGATTGTAATTTTTTAAAACTAGGTTCTTAATTTGTTTAATGACGGCAACCTTTCTGTTGATTTTATTATAGTAAGATCAGGAGAATAGTATTTTACAAACCAATTTCTCATTGAAAATACCGAAATCCAATGATACCGATACATATAAAACATGATTTACATAATCTATATATTATTACTCTTTACACAAATGACAACAATCTTTTTGAAATTGAATCTTCACTTGAGTTCTTATGTCCATTAAACAAATGTTAATTTTTGGATTTTATAACAGAACATATCTTTCTAAACTTGATGTTTCCATCTTAGAAATAAAATTTTTCAATATTATGAAGTTGAGAAATTCTCTAATCAGAACAAATTGACTTGACATAAAACCAAACAATGTCGACTTCAATGTCCTGTTGAGTGAGACAAATTAATTCTTGGTACATTCATGACTTTAGACCTAAACTATTTTTTTCTACGGACAAAATCAAACCAGCAATATCGAATTTTCTAGGCCCAAATCACCAAAACTTCACGGTTTTAATTTTAGTGGCCAACTAAACGTTCCCCATCTCTCTAAATTTCCATCGCACTCTCATTGAAAACATAAAATTATTTGTTTCGGCCTTTAGTGTACAAATGTGTGAGAAGGCGTCATGGTTAAATCTTACTTGAAATTCTTTTTTTTTTTTCATTGTATTGTATATATTATCCGATTCTACTTAACACTTGTTTATTAGTAATTTCTTTCTTGTCATAAAAACAATTTTAAAGCAATTGTGGTAAGACTGAGTGATGTGGATGGAATGGAGGACACCATCCAACCGGCCTCCAGCTCAACCAATCTCTTTGACACCAAGGCCAATTTTTCTTTGCTCGCCACCTGAGTAACGCCAGAGGGGGAGTCATCTCCTACAACCGAATCAACAATATCCATGTCGAGAAGAATGAGAAAAGGGGGGGGGGGGGTTGCCATCTCCTTCTCTACAACACAGAGTCTAGTTCCGATGTCCCAAATGTCGCAAAAAGGGAATGTCATCAACGTCTCTTCACTTCAATTATTATATAGAAAGATTGTAAACAAGGTTTAAAACAATAATTAGATAAAAACAAACAATTATGTGGAGCAGCTTGTGACCCAATTAAACTGTAATTTTAAGTTTTTTAATGCAAAAGTTTTTTTCAGATTATTATTCAAAGTGGTGGGGAAGTATGTTCCCAAATTTAAACTTAAAATACAAGCAATAATTGCAATTTACATTATTAAAGTTGCAGTCTCTGGTTTCTTGAAATGATTATAATGATAATTTCTATATAAAATTAAGTGATTGCTAGCAAAACTTGTTCACTTCACGCGTCGTAGTTAAGTTGCTTTTTTAATCAAGATTGATATATACTATATAGAAAATTAATATGAGAAAGAAGTAAATGGATTGTATATAAGTTGTGTGATGAGTCAAAAGCCGTCGGTTCAATTGTTATCCTCTTCCAGTGAGTTAAATTTTGAATTTATAGGATTTTACTGGTTATGCTTTGTACCTTTGTGTATATTGGAATTGAATGGTTTATGTGATTTCAGCTTGTAAAACATGCTCTATATATGTGATTTTGAACTTTTGACTATTTCACCATATTGTTTCATATGCTAGTAGCATGGTTTCCTTGATATAATAATAGCATACACTTAGCATGCATCTATACATACCAATTATTTTGTATATATTGCATATCAGGCTTAGCAACAGCAACACATCAAAACATAACCACATAATCATTTCAAACCTAAGTACCATATATTTTACAAACATAACTACATATGCATTTCAAACCTTAAGTACCATATATTTTACAAACATCATAACTACATAGACTTTAGCATTATAGATAATACCAAAGCTGGCTTAACCATGCATTAAACAAAACATGAATAATTAGTATGAAAAATTAGCAACAAAACTGTTTAGAACTTGTTCCTCCCTGCCCTTTCAAAGTTTTTGCTCACATTACGGTTTTTGCACTTTGAACAACTAACAACTTGCCCATTTCTTGCAAAATCTTGACAACGGCATCGTCTTCTATTTAGATCGGACTCTTCGCTTTTTCTTTGGTTTTCCAACTGGTGTGTGATGTAGTGGTGGGGTAAAGATTGTAGGACATTGACACTTATGTCACATGTTCTTGCCATTTTTAAAGTCCAAATAAAAATTTCCAATTAGCACCCACAGCATGTTTACATGGTAAATCAGTCATCTCCCATTTCATGTAACTATAAGTTCTCTTGACCACATCAACAACACATTAATCATTCCAAGACCAGTCACATGGTTCTTTTGTCCACCATTCCATAGAATGTAATTTTATGCTTTGTTGCTATTTTTATAGCTACAAACAGTTTTGCGGCTGCTAGTGTGTTAAGAGGGCCATCAGAGTAGGCAATTAATTACCTTAAGCACATTGAATTTTTTTCTTTATTAGATGTTCACTCGTATAAGGAAAAATGGATTTAAACAATCCATTCTACAACCTGTTGGTCGATAATTTTTCATAGTGACATACTGACGTTGCTAACGTTAAATAATCCAAACTATGAACGGAGATAGTACCGTTGGCAACGGAAGTAAAGTTAAACACATCTTTGGTTAAATTACGAGTATGAATTATTATCAGTTAATGAATCATATTTTTATAAGTTACTAAAACTCAATTAGTCACATTCAAATTCCTGGTAAATGGAACGTAATTGACATTTCACATGTCACATAGTTCATCCCAAATAATAAATCAGTATATGAATATCCTCTAATCATAATGAAACAGTTGTTTACTATTTAATATTCTAAATATCGATTAGGATTATTATTTCTCCATAATAATAATAATAATAATAATAATAATAATTGTAATATGAATAATAACAATAATATATTTAAAATTGTTGTTATAAAAGTTATTTCGTCAAATAATCATAAGCAGTGGCAAACCATAGAATAACATGGCCAAATCAAATATGTTTAGTGGTTCCAGCTTTTTTCTATTATAATGAAGACACCTGAAAGAAATCTATTTAATTGACACCCATTCTTTAAGGATAAGCTCAATATCGAACCATGCTAATAACGGAAATACCTATCTTGAAAATCGCTAAAAACAGGTATAGGTACCAGTGTATGAAGGCAAAGTAATTAAAATACAGGTACCATACTGGTCCCAAAAACTCAGAAAAATTGAGTACCGCATGTCCTGATTGATATAAAAATACATGGTACGGTACCTCGATACCATTTGTTCATCCCAGTATTTTTACTGTTTCAACAACTTTCAAAAAGTTTTTGAGCTTTAAGTTTCTAAAAAATCAAACTTGATGGAAAACCATAGACTAATAATGACTTCAAAATTGAAGATGTTCTAACCAGGGGTGTGCGTGGTGCGGTTTTAGGCTAAAACTAAACCGAAAACCAAAACTTCAGTTTTTGGAATTTTTGAAACCGTTCGGTTTTGTTTTTTCGGTTTTTTTTTTTGTTTCGGTTCGGTTCAGTTTCAGTTCGGTTTCGGTTTTATCGATTTTTGCCATTTGAGCCTGAAAATTTTAAGCCGAAATAAAAAGTTAGCAAAAATAAAAGAATTTAGGAATAAATAATTTTGTTAATTATAAAATTATAGACTATTATATATTTGACCAAAAACATTTGAGTTGCATATTTATTAGATTCTTAAAAATTACTAAAGATAAAATATAAAAAACAAAAATTTAGGAATTCGGTTCGGTTTTTATTACATGAAAAACTTTATAAAAACATAAAACCTAATCGTCGGTTTTTGTTTCGGTTCGGTTTTTTCGGTTTGAAAATTTTTAGTTCCAACACAACACATTCCCAATATTTTACAAAACAAATCTAGATAACCAATCAATGCTTTATTATACTAAATTCAGATGCAATATAACCATCGAAATAAAAACTTATATTTACATGCAACAAATAAAGAAAAAAAAGACACACCACCAAGACAAGTCAAACATTCCATAAACACATTTCAAACAACCAACCTCCTTAAAAACACAACTTCCTGCACTGTCCAACTTGAACCTCAGTGGGACAATAGGGGCACTTAAACGGCCTCGTGCTATTATTCTTTGACAACTTCGTTATCGACTGCTTACAAAGCACGTGCCCGCATGACATCAGCATTGGCGGATTCTCTTCACTCGCCTGTTCCCGACTCACAGGACACACAAATATCGAATGAAACTGAAAATCTTGATCCAAATCGATCGGGACAGGTAACTGTTTCATTAACTGCCATTCTTGTTTCTTTCCAGACATCACATTCATCAGTTTCAAAAGTGTTGGTAATCCTTGAGCTCCCGCTGCAATAGTCACACTTAATGGGCTTTGAATCGACTCGCCCACAAGAGTACAAAACTGTTGGGCCAGTTCTTGGGCCAGCTTGTCCCAATGGGCCGGTGAGAGAAGCTCAGTGTACGGTGACGACTCCAGCTTCCCGACCCACAAAATAGACGCCACTAGTTTTTGGACTTCAGGAAAATGCTGATTCGCAAAACGCGAGATATGCGTTCGGATGTATTTAAGCGCTTCATCTCTATGCCCGTTTTGGAGAATCTTTATGAATTGTAAGCGGTGGAGTTTCAGCGCGATGTCTGACCCGTTTTGTTGGAGTTTGTCGTGGTTGACAGTGGCCCAGTTTAACGCAGGACCCACGTCTTGGGATTTCATGGCTTCGAGGATTTGGTACATTTCAAGAAAGTGGGACTTCTTGTCGACTACGGGTTCGACATGCGACTCATTAACAAAACAATCGCCAACGTCAAACATGTTTTCGCGGTACAAGTGGTTAGTGATTATCTGGTTGACTGTTTGGAAGTCAAAGTCAACGTTTCGGTAAGACTTTGATATGTCGGGATTGAATTGTTTCTCGAGGAGTTTCGTGTATTTGGTCAATGCGAGGTTTAGTTCCTTTTGAGGAGCTTCGAGTTGACCGAGTGGAGCTATTTGTTTTAGCTTTGACTTTAGTTCGGTAAGGATTGAGTTGGGGTCGGGTTGACCTGGTTGAGGGGTTGCTGGCTGAATTCTTGACAATGCCTGCTGGATTTCTAGGGTCATTTGGTCAATGACTTCTTGGGATTTTGAGGATGATACTTTTTGCTTCTTTGTGACGCGGTCAAATGCATCTTTGATAGAATTCAACTCCATTATACGTCTTCTTGATTTGATTTCTTAGTTAAATAATAAGTACCTACCAAACAAAAACAATATTGTTTTGATGATTCGCATAAGATAATCTCTACTATTTATCTGTTCAATAATTCAAACGTGACTTTATTTGAGTGTTATTGTGTTAATTGATCTATTTTGGTTAAACAGTCAAATACTTTCATGTATCAATGTCAATGATTCATCATAAACTAATCTACATGTTATTTATCTTTTTATGCAAAAATCAGTACTTTGCATATTTAAGAGAAAAATGAGTTGAAAGGTCAAAAAGATTATTTTTAGTAGGCTTGTAAACGACTGAACATTCAGTAAACCGTTCGGGGGGAAGTTCGTTAACGTTCGTTTATTTAATAAACAAACGCGCATGAACAAAACTTTTTGTTAATTTAGTTACACGAACGAGCATGAACACATGTCTCGTTTGTTCATTACATTAGTTTATATTCGGCTGTTTATGTTCGTTGGTTTATGTTTGCTCAAGTTAGCTTGTCTACATTAGTTGTTCACACTTACTTTTAATTAGTTTTTCGACCCATTACAATATAGCCTAGTTTTAATCACTTTTTTAAGCTCAACACATGGTCGTGCACATTAACTCGTAATTGATTTTTAACTCAGTTATGTTCGTTCATCTATGTTCAATTACGTACGAGAACCATTCGTTTATACTGTTAACAAACATACATACACAAACACGGAAAAGAAAACACCGCTCATTTAACTTTTCGTGTTCGAACAGTTAAAGTTATAAGAACAAACACAAACATGCTCTGTTCATCTTTGTTCAATTCATTTAGGAACCTAAATTTGAGGGTTGGAATAGAATCTTATATTTGGCCAAATAATTGAGAGTGAGACTGATTTAAAGACGGGAAACAACAAATGGTCCCACAAATTCAAACTCGACCGACATAAAAACAAAATAAAGTAGATTACTTTAAAAGAGAAATATGATTACCTGATAGTCCTGATCTGATTGCTGAAGGAATTTGAGTGCTATAGAGAATGATGCAATCTGCTGTCTGTCAACGTCTTTAGCATTGAGATAATTTAAGAAAGGTAACACCATATATGATAAAAAAAAAACTTAAAAATCATCATCTTTTCATATTAAGACCCGTAATCGAACCGAACGAACACAAACAAGGGTATGTTCATGTTCATTCATTTAACTTTAAACGAACACGAACACTTAATCGAACATATATACTTGTGTTCATGCTCGTTTGTTTAAAATCTAAACGAACAATTTATGAACATAATTGAACAAAGATAAACAAACATAACTGAACATACAAACATATATGAACACACTTAAATGAACACAAAGAAATATATACGAACATAAATGAACGAACGAAACATGTTTTCATGTTCGTTCGTTTAATTAAACGAACATAAATGAAGTTCCCGCCAAACGGTTCACGAATCACTGATATTATAAAGAACCAATTACCTTAATAATAAGAAAACAAATTATATAACTCAAAATGTGTGTAAAATAAGCCATATGGTCCTATAGTTAGTTATACACACAATTAACCAGACATAGACATTGAACCAACCTAGGGTTTCAATCTCTAAATCTTAAATGCAAAATGCAAGCAAAATAACACATTTGCAGTTGCATCTACAAATCTGAAATCGATAATCTAAGGATTCAGTCAAGCCTACAAATCGCTAATTGATGATCATTTTCGTCACAGATTCAACAGTAATTTCATAAAAGACACATATAATTAAATTAAAAACCGAGTAAATGAATAACGAACGTTCTAGATCGAGAGATAACAGGGATTGATTGATTATAGTAAACAAACAGATTGACAAAAATGAAATCTTGCTTATTATTCTTAGAAACGTATACATACATACCAGGAGGCAAAAGGCGAAAGATGGAGTTGGGGATTTATTTGCGTGTAAAATTGGGAAATCTCTGGATTAATATAATTTTGTGAAATTGCCTAGATAGGGTTCCCATTTTACTTGTTTATTATTATTATTATTATTATTATTATTATTATTATTATTTGTTTTCAGCATTTTATTTTAAACAGATTATAAATAAATAATCTCACATTTTTTGTTTGTTTGTTTGTTTTTTTATTGAGCGATAATAATTTTAAATTTTAAAAAATCTATGCCAATTGTCCAACCTTCTAAATTATTTTCCGAATTTTGATCGGAGGAAGGATACGAGCCGGCCATTGATATAACATTTTTCTCGAAACAGTGATCCAAATGACGAAACACTGTATTAATTTGGGTGTTTGAATTTCCGGTTAACAAAAATCAAGTCATTTGAATCATCGACTCGAGATAAATTTTTCATCAGTCGACCCGTATTGTCTTCCGATCAAAAGTCCTAAAACGTCAGTTTGAATTTCGGAAAAACACTTAAAGACGTTAAGTGTTTTTTTTATGGAAGTCCATTGAGATAAAATAGTTGAAAGGTTGTGTAGGGCCCTGTTTTGTATATTAGTCTTTTTTTTATTTGTTTGATCTATTCACGATGCATTCTATTAGCTTGTCGGTCTGTTTATGTATGTTTGGGCATGAGGTCATGTAATGTTGAATTCATTGGGCCAAATATAATAGAAAGAGGCATGGGATGCTTCTCCTATAAATAGGAGAGCATGCCCATGCACTCCATAACC
The DNA here is from genome assembly GCF_021521415.1 of Bidens hawaiensis. Lineage (NCBI taxonomy): Eukaryota > Viridiplantae > Streptophyta > Magnoliopsida > Asterales > Asteraceae > Bidens > Bidens hawaiensis. The sequence goes on from NW_027505544.1 coordinate 28,191, forward strand.
TTTAAATAATTTTATTTGCATCTCACTAACTCTCTCTCTCTATCTATCTATTCACTCTTTCTATCCATTTCGGGAAATAACAAACACAAACAAGATCTGAGATCTCAGCCGCTTACTAGTAATTTCCGCTAGCTAGTAAGTGAGATTGATTCAAGAACTTAACTTAGTTGTTTGATCCGTTCTTAGGGCCTACAATTGGTATCAGAGCTTTCGGCTCTACTAATTGTAGTTCGTGGGTCACAAACTTGGATTTTGGTATTGTTTGTGTGTTTTAAGGCTTGTGTTCAAGTGGGTTTTCTGGCTTACTTGTGTGTTTACAAGCTTGCAATAAGTGTTAAAGGGTTGTTTGGAGCTTTCGGCTTTGTTAGAAGTGTGTTATTGAAAGTGTTTGGATTCAAGAAATACGTTTGGTTACGCTTGGAAGTGTGTATATGAAGATCTACAAAGTGTTGATCGCTCTCTTGGGTAGATCAATCGAGTTTCTAAATGGCAAAAGGTGTATTTGTCTGAAAATCCGTGCATAAAGTGAAAATTGTACTTTCTGGAAATTCTAATCGAATCGACTTCCAACCCATTTGAATCGAGTTTACAAACAAATCGAATCGAATCTGCTAACCAATCGAATTAAGTTTGGAAACCAATCTAATCGAAATCCAAAACCAATCGAATCGAATTTCTATTCGATTTGATTCAAATTCTATTCGATTCATTTACCATTCGATTCGATTTTTTTAATATGATTCTATTCAACCCAGATTCGATCCGTTTAGACTTGGAACTTGTTTTACAAAAGATGTAACTTAACTGGTTGTGATTAAAATTAACTTTACAAATGGCAACTGATCCAGAAGTATCGAAGAGCTGCATGATGTTAGAAAATGAGGCTGGAACCACAACTAAACCTCCAAAGTTAATTTCATTTGAAAGCAACTTTGACAATTTCAAATGGAGGTTTAAGAATTATATTAGAATGACTGATATTACTGTCTTTCGATCCATTGAATAAGGACCTCATAAGCTTGTGACATTAACCCCTGATGGACCTGTTGATTCTTCCGTTGAAACCTATGGGGAGGTGGACAAGAAACTGATTTAAGAGGATCAAAAGGCTTATGGAATCCTTGGTATTTTTTATCAACAGATATTGCTCAAACTCTGAGAGAAGAAACATCTACCAAAGGACTTTGGGACTCTTTAGTTGAAAATTTTGAAGGAAACTTAGAAATGAGAAACACTCAAAGGAGGAAGATGTTGAAGGGGTAATTCCACATGTTCAATCATTGTTGGAAATCTCATCAGGAGATTTGAGAAGTTGATCACCAAGATAAGAAGTGCCAGAATCAACAATGATCCGTGTGAGATTAATTAAAAACTTCTAAGTTCACTGCCCTACACTTGGAATAGCAGTGTCATTAGAGCACATTATGCTAATGTGATTAAAGAAAATCAAAGCATTAAACATCTGAATGAGGAATATAAGAAATCTAATAAGATATATACCACTAGAATCAAAACTCATCATGACGACGTGGAAAAAATGCATGGTAAATTGTTTCAGTCCACTAAAATTATTGAATTTCATGAAAAGCGAATAGCCGAGTTAAATGTTAAAATTGAGAACTAGAATAGAGCTTTCTGAAAGAAAAATTGTTGTAGACAAATTTGAAATGGCTTCTGATAAATTAAATGGCATCATTGGAGCACAAATGGGTGTAAAACAAAAGACTTGTTTGGGATATGAATTTGTGGCAATTCCACCACCTTTTAATGACAACTACGCATCCCTACCTCACTTTAGTTTCAATACCCCTCCCGAGGATGAAGGACATGTGCCAAAACCAAAGATATTAGTTCCTCCTGTTTCAAAAACGATTGATACAATGCTAGTACATGTTGATTCTAATGGTGATTTGTCTTGTTTAGCAGGTTGTGTAGAAGAGAGTGGGTCGGTGGAAAAGGACATGAATTGTGACGAGAAAAGTATATCAAGTTCACCTTTTCTTTCTAATGTGAATTTAAAATCATTTGCCAATTCTGTCTATAATAATAACAACAGTATTTCCACGCAAAATACATTGTCCTCATCTTTGGATGATGATGCAACTTGTGAAAATGTTGATGTTGGCACTTGTTATGTTATTTTGAATGAAAATGTTGATGTTATTTCAGATAGTGATTGCAAAACTGTTCATCATGAAACATTTGTTGATAATTGTGAAAATTTAAAAAGGCTTGTTGATGTGAACATATTAAGTTGTTTATCATCAAGTTCTAGTACTTCATGTAATTTAGATAAAGACAAAGTTTTTGAAAATGAAAAATCTAGTACTTCATGTAAATATGTTCCACCAACTAGATGATCGTTTTCTCACACAACTAATCAAGTAAGAAATCCTCAACGACACAACTTCTATGATAACAACATATTATGGTCATTATCAAGAGAATTACATTAATTCTAGTTATGCAAATGCTTTTGGTTTATGGTTATGTTCCTAATAGCTTTTACAATCATGTTCCTTTCCAAGGATCACTTTTCGCACCGCAACAATCATATTATAGTTCAGATGAGTTCTACGGTGCTCATAGAAGAAAATGTTATTTTGTTTGTGGTAACCCGTCTCACCTTATAGGACATTGCAAGAATTGGCATAAACAACTGAAAGAAATGAACAGTTAGTTTAATCACTCCCATTCTAAAGTTGCACCCAGTACAAGAACAAGGGAACAAGGACTGGTCGATCTAAAAGTTTTGCTAGTGAAATGGACGTGAGATCCAACAACTCCAAGAAAGGTAGAAAACCTTTTTGGATAACTAAAAAGGAAAGATAAAAAAAAAGAAGTTCAAAGACTGAAAAGTCCAAGAACTCACTAAAAACAAATCAGCAAAAGGATCCAAATATCGAAAGTTCTGAGGAAATTGTTTTGAAAACAAAAAGAAGACGGTCCAAAAGAGCTTCTAAAACCGGAAAACATGCTTCTGCATGGATTCCTAAGGACTCCTCTTCTAATTCTAAATCACCACAACACTCCACTTTTATAAGAAACAAGATAAAATTTGGTGACTCTATGGTTGATCTTCCCGAGACAGCTAAGTCTTGGGAACCCATGTCTAATTAACTTCTAATGTATGTAGGGCCAGTCAAGAAGTCATGTCAACAGTATTTGGTACTTGGGCAATGGCTGCACCCGACACATGACTAAAGACGAGTCCTTATTGTTTGACCTTCAACCGTTTGATGGTGGGCATGTTTCATTTGCTGGCGACATGGGAGGAAATATTACAAAGAAAGGAAAATTTTTAAATGGCATCTTAACTTTTGATGACATAAATCTAGTGGAACAACTCAACAATAATCTGCTCAGCGTCTCACAAATTTGTGATCGACAGTTCTCCACGTTATTCATGGAAAATGAATGCTTGATTTTTAAACTAGGTTTCAAAGTCCTAGAAGAATAGATTTTGATGCGTACTCCGAGGCATAACGATGCTTACATTTTGGACATGAACAGTTCATACTCCCGTCGAACTGCTTTATGTTTAATCTCAAAAGCCTCGGAGAATGATTCATCACTGTGGCATAGAAGTCTTGGCCATGTGAACTTCAAAAATTTAAATAAACTTGTCAAAGGTGAACATGTGAGGGGCTTGCCTATTAAAACTTTCTCTTGCATTGAAAAATGTATTTCGTGCTCTAAATGCAAGAAACACAAACTCCCTCACATGCCCAATACTTTGAATTCCATAAACTCGATTCTTCAACTGTTACATATGAATTTATTTGGTCTCATTCATCTACTGGCAATAGGCCGAAAAATCCATTGTCTTGTTGTTACTGATAATTTCTCACGTTTCAGCTGGACTTTCCTTCTGGGGAACAAGGATGAAACTGCTCAATTTTAATCAGTTTCATAACTCTTGAGGAGAGGCAGATTGATAAGAAAGTGAAGTGTATTAGAAGCGACAACGGAACTGAGTTTTGCAACAGAGTTGTGGATGACTTCTGTCATTCAAAGGGGATATACCGCCAGTTCAGTGCTCCGTACACTCCACAACACAATGGGGTTGCTAAACATCGCAATAGAACATTGATCGGAGCTTCAAGAACTATGTTGTCAGACTCAAAGCTTCCATTGTTTTTCTAGGGTGAAGCAATCAATACTACATGATTCATACAAAACCGTGTGATCATCAATAAGCGCTTAAGGAAGCTCCTTTTGAAGTCTATTATAAGACCAAGCCGCACGTCAACTACTTTAAAACCTTTGGATGTCCATACACTTTGCTTCATACAAGTGCTTACCAGGATCCAAAATTTGCTGAGAAGGCCGACTAGTGTTATTTTGTTGGATATGCAGCCAACAAAATCGCTTATCGTGTCTACAACAAGAAGACAAAAGTGATATGGGTTAAATTATACATATATGAATTTGTGTTCGAGTTGATTTTTATTGAATGTTACTCTTATTTGGCTCATATATGAATTTTAAGGGGTTGAATAGAGAATGAGCTAATATGAAGTACTTTTACTAAACTTGAGACCGACGAGCGTATTCGAATGGATTTTATATATTACTAGTACTATTATTATCGTTATCATGATTTTTATCATTACCCATTTTTTTATAACTTAATAATAGTTTATATTAATATTAAAGATAGTAGAGAAAAGAAACAAAAGAAGTCATGGGGATTAAGGTTTTAACGATTGAATTCACTTATTATTATTATTATTATTTGATTAATCTGTGATGTCCAACTTATAAAAACAGGTTTGAAGTTGGCGGGCCATTCATTACCAAATTAATCAAAAGGTTTATTATGGGCCCAAAATAAATTACTGTAGGATCAACTTAAGTGGCCTTTTGAGGAAGTCGTGAAGGTCAGCAACTATAATCATAAGATATCTATATATACTTATATATTAAATTAAGAGGAGAGAACCCTAAGGAAAAAAGGGCAGGAGGCCGAATATTTTAATAACAGGGGTGGGGTTCGAAAAAAGAGAATATTGGGGACAGAGAGTTTGACGCAAGAAAGAAAAAGAGAGAGAGAAAGCTGTTGGTTCAAGCGAAGAACGTTTGGGTTCAACACCTACTCTAGCAAATATTATTATTATTCGGTTTGATTTTATTGTTTTCTTTATGAATTCAGTTTTTGAACCTTACTTATTCGGTTTGTTCTTGAGTATGGTTGTTTGCTAAAACCTTAGACCGCCTAGGCTTATGATGAACTTTTGTTGACGTTGGATTTTAGTTTTGATTTTGCTTTTGTTTATGGATTTATGATTAAGTAAGAAGTTTATTGTTATTCATTCGATGCATATGTGTGCTTAGAATTGATTGATTGGTTTTTATTGTTTTAAAATTATTTTGTTGATTACCTATCATATAATAGTATTCTGTTAGGTCATCTACTGTGTGTTTTGTCTGGTCCCTTGATTTCAGCTGGATCTTACTTAATCATGTCATAACTCACACAAATAGATGTGTCGACAAGAGAGTTAATGACGGGTTGCTATATTTAGAAAGATGACCGTTTGTTAAAGGCGGAATCAATATCAAACATACGGTTGCTTAATCAATATTAAAAGGTAACCAACACAAACAAGATTCACTCAAAAGATTTCCATTCATATAACATTTATCATACAAATTGGATAATCGATTTAGGGTTTCTTGAAGGAGGGTTTTTTCCGTACGTATCCTAGGACAGCCGTCACTTTCAAGAAAATATTCTTTCTTATCCAAAAGTGTAAGGCTAAAATCCGTCCTCTTCTAGTGACGTGCCCTAAAACATTCTATTTATAGACCTGCCATCCTAGGACAGCTGTCATTCCTTCTAGAAACCCCAAACGTAAATACATATTCAAATTACATAATCAGAAAATATTCTAAGTGTAAAACAAGTCTTCCGGGTAGGATTTGCATCAATCTTCATTTTCCTAGTACGTACTCTGCCATCCTTCACAACTTGGTAACATAGAAGTGTGCTCGGGATCAGTTTCCGGGTAGACTTTACTTGAAGAGTATTTTACCAAGTAAAATACTCACCGGGTAGACTTCAGTCTTCTTGACTTTGCCAGACTTTGCCCGACAAACCCTTACGAGCAACTTTGTTCTTCAATGGTCCATTTCAACTCCTTGCTATAAAATAACTTATTAGCAAAGTGTAGTTCCTTGCTTGAGTTGAACCTTGCCCGATGTTACTTAATGATATTCATCTAAATCATCAAGCTTGTTCGGACCACTATTATTAATGAATACCTTGCCCGGTCTTCCAATCACTTAGATTCATGAGCTTGGTTAGCCAAAAGCTTACTCGGGAGTGAACTTTACTTGGCTTTGAAGAACAGACTTGCTTGATAAAGTGAAGTTTGCCCGGATTTACATAAACTAGTGAACCTTACCCGGTAATGCACTAATTTGCAAACCCTGCTCGGATATCCACTAAAGAAGACTTCTTGAAGATAACCTTGCCCGATAGACAAAATATCGTACTCGGCTAAGTAAAAGCTTGCTCGGAGGTCTAAGGTGTGCCCGGATCCATACTTAGCGAATTCTCAGGAGGTTGAGAAGATTCCAATCTTCCATATACTTCACTTTGGTCAAATCTTTGACTCAACAATCTCCCCCTAGATTGGAACACCTCAACTGACCCAAAACATTTCTAAGGTTACTTACACTTAGTCAAAAATACACATCAAATTACATAATCAAATAACATAAACAAATTACATAATCAAAAGCTTGTCCGAAGACATTACACAACAAATCCTATTCTATTCATCTTGTCTCTTCCTTGCATTATGAATGGCTTGTCTTCGATTGACTATTTCAGATGCAACTTTCATTTTGAAGATATTAAGGATTCGGTAGTGAGTATGACTTTCAGGAATAACCAAATCCCTTATATCCATTAGATCCTCAACATGCAAATAGGTCAAATCTTCATCTTTCTTGATAATCCCCAGTATTTTTCCATCTGAATTTGTCAGCAAGTAATGGTCATTATTTTCTTTGTACTCTACTTCAGTTATAACACCATTTCTTTGTACTGTATAGTTGGGGCGTATCATTCTTCTTCCTAAGATTATACATGTGTTCATATTCGACAATGGATTCATTCCTGTGATATTCATCATAAAGTCTCTTTCAGCAATGTCCATTCTTTTCAATTTTTCTGTCCTCTTTGACCTGTGAAGTTGAATCATTCTCCAACTTCTCTTTTCCTTTAAGAACTTGAATCCCTTATCAGCTTCATCTCTCAAAAATTTTGACAGGTCTTTCATCTGCCTTCCAGCCATCTTGTTTCTATTCCTGAAGTCATACAGATTAAGATTGGCCATTCTTTCCAGTTGCTCTTCTGTATACTCACGGAAGTCACTTCTTACAACAATTTCCCTCAGCTGTCTACTTTCCATGATCACTATCAGGGACTCAGTAACAGAATCAAAGTAGAGTTCTCTTGGAAGATCCACATCAGATTGTGGTCTTGTTGTTCTTTGTTGTGCAGATCTACTTGATTCACCTCTTCCTCCTTGTGGTTGTCTTCTTGAGATTGGAGGCCTAAAAGGGATAGACTTCTTTGGTTTTCCAGGCCTTAAGTTGAAAACTTTAATGTAGATGGCCTCTACCATTTCTGTTGGAAGGTTAGCCAAATCAACAACATTCTGTCCTGCTAGTTCTTTAAGATCCAGCAACATTCTTGCCATACCAGGAGTGTTTGCCAATCCAGCAGGCACAAAGCTTCCAACCACAAAGGTTCTAGGGTTATCACTTTCCCTCAAAGCTTTCTCCCATTCAGCCTTTTGTATATAAAACAGTTCTTTCAAATCTTGTTTCTCCAAGGCATTGAAATCTGCTTCACTCATTCCCCTTTGATCAATCATAACCCTTCTTAGAATATTTATCATCTCTTCATTTTCCCAAGGGACAATGGGCTCATCTTCAGGTTCTGGCTTCACTTCTTGTGGGGTAGGAGTTTCAACTGATCTGACTTGTTCCTTTAATTTTTCCCTCATAGTTTGAATTCTTCTCTTCTTTGCTTGAGGTTCATCAGTTGATTCAAACTGTTTGGTAGACTTTTCAGTTTATGCCCTTTTCAGCTTTTCTTTTCTTTTCAATTTATTGTACTGGTCTACCACTGATTCTCTTGACAAGTTTTCAACAATTTCAGGCTTTAAACCTCTTTCCAGTAGGTAACCACCCATTCCTCCAAATTTCTTTTTCAATTTTTCTATCTTCTCAAGTTTCTCATTTTCCTTTACACATTTTGTAATCACTTTTTCTCTTTCACTGTTATACAGATCTTGAAGTTGATCAAAGTTGAAGTGAGACAGATCTTTCTCTGAATAATTGTGCCTTCTGAGATATTCTCTGAATTTCTGGCTTTCCCAGTTCTTTTCTTCCATCTTTTTCTTGAGGTCATCTCTCTCCTTATCAAGTCTCTTTTGCAACTGATCATCATCAAGATCAGCCAAAGTGTCAAAACTTATTCCATATCTTCTCAACTTTACAACCAATGGATGACCCCTTTTAGCTTCTCTCATGCTCAACTCAATGTTGGCTCTCTGCTCATCTGTCATTTCAACTTGTGGAGATTCAACATTAACAGCTTCACCTCCTTTCCCTTGATCATCATTGTTTTCATCAGAATCATCAGTTTCATCATCCTCTTCAGTTGATACATTGACTGCATCTATCTTTGGCTCATCTGAGGGTGGATGATCTGGATTTTGCTCAGAACTAACAGGCACATCAGGAACACCTGGAATCTGTTGTCCTGGTTGCAGTGTCTGCAGTGGAATTGCCCTGATTGGGCTATTATCATTATCACCTTCATCATCAGGAGTCTCAACATAGCATTTGTTCTTTTCATCCCATCTCCCTCTCTTTGTTTTCCTCTCATCATTCCTTTTTTGTTCATCAGACTTCCTCTTTCTTGTATACACTTGTTCAAATCTTTTGGCTCTTTCCATCCTGATTCTGGTGATATTAGCCATCATACCAGTTGGCCTTTTAGGTTCCCTTTTAGGTTCCTTTTGAGGCATTTCTTCAGATTCACACGTCTTTTCAGATTCCTTTTCAGGTTGGCTCTGTGGTTGAAAAATACTAATCACCATAGCCAAGGAATTGTCAGCTTCCTCATTTCTGTTCATCATAATCAGTGTTTCAATCGCTTCTTGATCAGCCACATCATCAATAATTTCTTTTGCAAGTTTGGCTTGTTTGATCAAGATTTCCTGTTCTGCCATTTCTTCAGGAGTCAGGGATTGAGCCAGTATCTCCCTATCCCTTGTTTCTCTCAGAATGTTCTCTTGTTCTCTTAAGGCATCTTTATTTGCAATAGCATCATCTTTAAATGACACATCTTTTTCTGGAAATGCCTTAACAGGCTCTTCTACACTGATTTTTGCCTTACCTTTTTCAATTCTCCTCCTCACATCCTCTTCATCCTCAGATTGTACATAGTCATCAATCTCTTTTTCTAGTGCCTTTAACTCAGGATCATACTCTGCCCTCTTGGAGCTTTCTGGTTGTTCAGTTTGAGTGATGGGCTCCTCAGCAGCAGTATTCCCTTCATTCAACACTTCAGTCTCAACTCCATTTTGAATGTCAATTAAAACATCAGTAGCTATATCAGTAGCAGCTATATTTTCCTCAACATTTGTCTTTTCAACCATATCTTCTGTCTCAACATTCTCTCCATCCCTCTCCACATTTACTGTTTCATCATTGTAATCATAATCTTGTTCTCCCACATCTGATCTATCACCATCATACTCATCATCCTCAGCTCTCCTCTCCTAACTACTCTCCTCTCCATCATCATAAACATTCATAATCAGTTTTAAACTGTCTGCAGTCTCCACAACTGTTACAATTTCAGCAACATTTACACCAGAGACAGTTGGCATATTCTCATTCTCCCCCTGTTTTGGGGCAGCTGAGGTCTTCTCAACCTCCTGCTCCAGGGACTTTATTCTCAATTCAGCTCTTACCAACTTATCTATCAACATTACATTTTCATCAGTCACCTCCTCATTTCTCCTCTTCAATTCAGCATTTTCTAACATTAAATCCAGATTTCTTTGGAATAACTCTGTGTAAGTGAGTGGTGTTGTAGGTGGTGATGTGGAAAATGGTTCATGTTCATGTTGTTCTTGGTTTGTGGTGTGGGTTTGAATTATGGATAGTGGTGGTGATTGTGTATGAGGTGGGCTTGGAATGAATCTGTGTGAGTTGGGCTATGAGTTGGTGGTGTTTGTGGTGGTGGGGATGTATGTGTTGATGTTTCTGTTTGGCTTATGGTTAGGGTATGAGGTGGGGATTGAGAGGTTTGATGTGGTGGAGTTTGTGGTGGTGAAGGTATAATGGGTTGGTCAATATGTGGTGGTGACTGTGGGGGTTTTGGAATAGGTTGTTCTGTTTGCTCAAGTTGCTCCCCTGATCAGGTGCAACTATATCCATAGCTACTCCAGCTCCTCCTTCATCTCCATCAAAATTATCATCTCCATCATCAGAACCATCATCATTACTCTTAACATCATCTCCTCCTTCCTCCTCTGAGCTTAACTCAGGCACTTGCATCACCCCCAAGTTATGATCTAACAGCCATGGCAAAATTTCAAATGGAACTTCAGAATTGAATCTATTGGCAGCACCTGGATTCTTAATTCTCTTATAAGTGTCAGGATTTTGCCAATAGGTGTGTTATGCCAATAGTGGGTAGATCTTGTAATTCTCTGTTGAAGATTATCTGTAGGAACCTTGGGTATTGCAAAAATCTATCATTCTCAGCCTTTTTCAAATTTGAAACTAATCTCTCAAAGATCATCTTTGAGAAATTAAATGGCAAATCATAAATGATTCCAACAGTGGTATTTGCTAGATCATGACTCATCAAAGTCCATGATCCTTTTCGTGGAGCAAATCCCTGTATCACATGATGAATAAGGAATCTGTACAACATAGGGAACATTCCCTTTTGAAATTGCCCATCATGTACCGTCCCCTGATATCCCATTGTCTGTTCAAAGATCCTCATCAGGTGATCAGTATTGAAGTTTATTGGATTATGATCATCATCATTCAACCGTAAACATCTTCTGATCATTCTTTCTGTCACATGTATCTCATGGCCAGCAAAAGATGCTTCGATTCTCTTTCCATTGATATCTTCAATAAGTTCTGCAGATCTCCAAAAATCCAGTGAATGATTTCTGTAGATGACAGGATTTTCAGTGAAGGCAAAACTGACATTTGATCGAGCCATCCATGTAATCATTCTCTCTATAGGCTCGTTGTCAGGTGTGACTTGAAAGAGTGCACACATATTATGCTTCTTCTCGAAGAAGTACTTGGGTTGGTCTTCTTCTGCCATATCTGAACATCATAAATAAACATATTCAAAGTGAAATTAGTCATAAAGTTCAGTACTTTAAATAATTTCAAGGTATAAAAATGAAGAAGAAAGAGAGAGAAATCATCAAGAACCTGTTCTTCAACAAATTTATAACCTAGACACATAAACAAAGTATTAGTAATCAAATACATAATCAAAGCCCATTATAGTCTAATCGTGATCGGAAAACACATTACTATTGCTTACCGAGTCGGAATTAGAGGGTTAATTCAAGTTAGGGTTTGGATTAAAGTTGAATGAGATAAGTCGGTTAGGTTTCTTTGCGAGTAAGCAGTTGCAGTGGAAGGAGAGAGAGGGAAAAGTAATGTTGAAAAATTTGCCTAACTCCCTCTTATATACCTTTTGAAAGTGGGTTTTAAATGCTTTTTGTCATTTTGTGAATTATTAGCTGTCAAACAATAACCTTATCCACTTGATATATTAAAAACAATATTTATCTTTTAAGTTAATAAAAACCTTACTCAGAAAGTTTTATATATCCAAAGTCTACTCGGTATACTTCCCCTTACACAAAGCTTACCCAAATAATAAAAACATCAAACCTTGCTTGGTCAAACCAAGTAATTTAAAGTCTAGACATTGTTGAAGAAAGCTTACCCGAAATACCAGATTTCTTGAGAAATTAATCACAAGGAAAATAATCAAGTATATAGCATCAAATAAGCATCCTTTCTAGGAATCAATTAAGATCCCTAAATAAATTTCTTAAACTCAAATTAAATGACTTAATCTAGCATAAACCCTATTAAAAAGAAAACATATTCAATCAGACATACTAATAGACATATTCAGTCAAGTATACTTGGAGGCAAAGTGTGCTCGAGCAACCTTTACAATGTTTAATGTGCCCGAACAACCTTCTTATGCAAAGTATACCCGAATAACCTTCCTAGAGTACAAAGTGTGCCCGGAAAGAACTTCTAGCAGACAGTGTACTCGGAAAGTCAAGTTTTGAAATTACCAAGTATATTGAGGGAACAATGGTGTACCCGAAATATAAAGTGTTCCCGGAAAACAAGGTTTGCCCGAAAACACTTGTAATTTCAAAGAAATCATAAACATAAATATCGCAGAGCATGCTAGAAATGAAATTAACAACACATAAACATTTAAGTGTGCTCTAGTCTATAAATTTCAAAGAGCTTGCCCGAAATTCCTATGTTAGCACTAAGCTTACTAGGATACACATATTCAATCATCAGGTATGCCTCTACCCGAGGGATTTTAAACATATCAGACCATACCCGAACATGAAAAACTTAAATAATAATATCTAAGTGTGCTCGGAAAGGTTAACAAAACCTTTCCTAACAACATATTCACACAAATCACAAAGCTTACTCGGTGAACTAATCCTAAGTTCACAAAGTTTGCTTGAACTAACAATCAGCATATAAAATGCAAAGCTTGCCCCAAACAAGAATCTCTTGTTAAAAGCTAGCTATAACACATAATCATCTCAAGACTTCAAGCTTGCTCAGGAAATGAGTACAATAGTGTACTCTACCCGGAAAGTATAAATACTTCAAAGCATGCCTGAAAATCATAGACCTAGTCAAAAATGACTAAGCTTGCTCGGAAAGGTCATAAATCATCAAACCTTACCCGAAATAACATATTCAAACATATTCAACTGTTTTGTGCCCGGAAAGGTTATAAAACATCAAACCTTACCCGAACTTACATATTCAACCTATTAAAGGCAAAATGCAACACTTTTTGACTTAAACCACTTTGTCAAAATATATTTTTCATTACGGATCATAGTTTAAGAGCAAATGGTGCATTTAGAGATCAAATTTCAGTTGTATTTCACTTCAAAACAGTTTGTTCCATTTTCCGAAAAGATCTCAAGAATGGGATCATATTGACTAAGTAGCTTTCTCAATACTTCATTCTCAGCATTATTATGACAACATAGATAGATTAACAGCAAGTATAAACTTAACATGAATTTTATCTCTTTGGTGATATGATTAAGGTTCAATTTAAGCATAATGCATTAATGGTCAACACTGTGCTATGATGCCTCATATCTCTTCTCAAAGCTTATTTGGCTTTCCCCAGATCACCCCAATTTGACTCCAACCTCCTGTATTTGGTCAAAAATTATTTTTTGTATGACAGAACTTATTGAATATTTTTGTATTTTTGATTTTCAAACATATATAGAGGTTGCACGTTGGACTTACAGTTAGATAACAGGCCTTTCATTCAAGATGAGACAGATTTTGTCAACATCTTTGTAGTTCTTTGTTGTAACCCTCTTGTTTGATAAAATATTTAAAACACTTATCAACTATTGGTTGATTTATTCATTCTTCCCCTTGTTTTTGATATTTTCTCAAATTTTCTAACACATGTTCTTTGTCATATTTAAAGATGTTTCATTTTTGGTTGACCAAATAACAACAGGCTTGTGTATGACTGGGTAATCACTATTATGCCTATCATTTGGAGAGATTTATCTTGAGACATGCAAAAACAACTATGTATCTCCACATAAAGATTAGCATATTCATTATGTTTATATCACCTTAGATTTTACATCATCATGAGAAAGCAACCATACATGTTAATGACTATACTATGGTCCTTTTGGCCTATTAAATCCATATGATTGGCTAAGTAGTCAATGTACTATCATTTCCTATTTTGAACAGTTTAATATTCAATCACCCCAATTTCTCTTAATTGGCAGGTAAATGGTTATCCTATTTGACCAAAAAGTGGTCAACAGGACCACACATACATGTGAATATATGTCCTTTCAACTTCAGAGCTATTGACATAGTTTTAAGTGAATAAATAAGAAACAAGTCATGATTGCCCCAAATGCATTCAGGTTTCAGGTCAATGGCTATCCTTTGAATCTGTAGAGATTTAAGGACCAAATATACACAGGTGCATGTCCTTCCAACTGGGCAAATGACATAATTTTCAGCAAAAACAACTACTTGAGACTTTTCTATAAAAATCCTTCTTTTAAGCTTCTATAAAGCTTGAACTGAATAATCTTATCATATCTCTACACCATTGAACAACTTGCTCATGTTTTGACCAAAATAAAGTAATTATGCAAAATTCATTGGAAAACATCATATTATCACTTAATTTTGACATAAGACTCATTTTGACATAAACAGTTGTAATATAATCATATCTTAATCACACATGATATCATCAAGAGAAGTAGACAACACTAACATTCAAAGCCTAACCTATCTTAATAACATCAGAAGATCAGATAAAATACATATTCAAGCAATTAAGCAATGATGTCAGAAAGCTTGTCCTAATAAGTAGATCATATCAAGAACACTTAATCTAACATCACAAATGCACATCAACTGATAAACATGCACACATTTCAATCAAATCAATCATGTTAAATTTTGCACATAAAATCAGTTAAAGCACATAATGGTTAACACATTCAGTAGCATAATCAGTATTATACTTAAACATATTCACATAACATTCACTTTGTGAAACCTCTAAATAAAGTGATCAATTAGCACATAGAGGTACACAACCAAGCATACATCCTTAATCAGATCTCATCAGAGTTGATTATCCCCAGGGCTTTCAGAAGAAAGTTGAACCTGGTTCTATTAAGTGGTTTGGTGAATAGTCAGCCAAATTGTCACTTGTATCAACTCTTTGCATTTCAATCAAACCTTTTTCACTGCAATCTCTGATGAAGTGATGTCTGATTTCAATATGCTTAGTCTTAGAATGTTGAACTGGATTCTTGACAGTAAAGTATGCAGCAGTATTATCAATAAGAATAGGGGTGTTCAGAAAATTCAAACCATAGTCCAGCATTTGATTTTGAATCCATAGAACTTGTGCACAGCAGGCAGATGCAGCAACATATTCAGCTTCTGCAGTAGATATTGAGACAATAGTCTATTTTTTTGCATTGCCATGACACTAGCCTTTCACCCAAAAATTGACATCCTCCTGAGGTTGACTTTCTGCTCATGTTACAGCCATCATCACTGTCTGTATATGCAATAAGATCAAAATATTGGTTCTTTGGATACCAAATCCCTAAGTCTGGTATTCCCTTCAAATATCTGAATATTCTTTTAACAGCATTCAAGTGGGAGACTTTTGGACTTGATTGGAATCTTGCACACACACATATAGCAAACATGATATCTGGTTTTGTTGCAGTCAGATACATCAGAGATCCAATTTTGGCTCTATATTCATGTTCATCCACAGGCTCCCCCTTTTCATCTGCAATCATCTTTTCTTTGGTGTCCATTGGAGTTGAAGCAGTCTTGTACTCATGACAGTTGAACTTGTTCAAGATGTCTTGCACATATTTATTTTGGTGAATGAAGATCCCTTCAGCTTTCTGTTGAACTTGTAATCCAAGAAAGAAGTTCATTTCTCCCATAGAGCTCATGCTATACTTGGACTTCATTAACCCTTCAAACTCCATGCACATTTCTTCATTTGTAGATCCAAAGATGATGTCATCCACATACACTTGCAACAGAAGCAAGTCTGATCCCTTTCTTTTGTAGAAGAGTGTCTTGTCAATGGCTCCCCTTTTAAAACCATTTTCAAGAAGATGATTTGACAGCTCATCATACCATGCTCTAGGAGCCTGATGCAATCCATAAAGGGCTTTGTTTAGTTTATACACCCTGTTTGGATACATTGGACCCTCAAAACCTGGAGGTTGAGCTACATACACTTCTTCATCAATCTTTCCATTTAGAAATGCAGACTTAACATCAAGCTGGAACACTTTAATGTTCTTTGAGGTAGCATATGCAAGGAAAATCCTGATAGCTTCAAGTCTTGCAACAGGAGAAAAGATTTCCCCAAAGTATATTCCTTCTTCTTGAAGACATCCCAGTGCTACAAGTCTAGCTTTGTTCTTAATCACCAAACCCCTTTCATCCCTTTTGTTTCTAAAAACCCATTTGGTTCCTATTGCCTATCTGTCTATTGGCCTATCAACAAGATCCCACACATGTAGGTCTCTGAACTGTGATAGTTCCTCTTGCATTGCTTCCACCCAACTATTGTCTTTTAGTGCTTGAGCAATGTTCTTTGGCTCTATTTGGGATAGAAAGCATGAGTAAAGACAGATGTTTGCAATTTCAAAATGACTTCTGGTAACTCTTTCATGCAAATCTCCAATGATGTTTTCAGAAGGATGATTCTTTTCCACATAAGGAGTTTGTATAATCGTATTTGTAGACAAATTTGTGTCAAGATTTGTTTCATTGAGATCTGGTTCTTCAATGATCAAATCAGTTTCTGCATCATGAAATTCTGGTGCTTCATCATTATGTTGTCCTAAAGTAGATGCACCATTGTTTTTTAAATTTAATCTTTGAAACAAGTCTTGAAACCTTGCAGTAGATGCAGCTACTTCTTCCCTTGCTTGGTTGCTTGTGTCTCCCTCATTCTGAACTTGATCATTCTGTGCATCTTGATTGTCTTGATTGTTCTCACTATGATCAATTTCAGGATTGTGATTGTTATCTTGATCTTCTTGAACTTGGTCAACAATGTCACATGGGGAATGTTTCACAAAAGTATACTCCTTTTATTTTCTAGCAACCTTCTTCCATAATTTTTCCAAGTCCAATGATTTCTTCTTTTTCTTTTCAATTTCACTGGTCTTGTAGAATGAGTCATCAAAGTCTTCAGGATAAATCTTGAATGACCTTATAAACTTTTCATGATCAAACAGCCATGCTGCACCATCAACTGTATTGAATTGATTTTCATTGAAATTAATGTCAGATGATTCTATAACACTCAAATGGTCTTTCACATATACTCTGTAAGCTTTTGAGTGTGTAGAATATCCAACAAAGAAACAGTCTAGGGATTTTGTTTGAAACTTGTTCAAATAGTCTCTTGTGTCCAGAAGAAAACATTTGCATCCAAAGGGCTTGAAAAACTTGATATAAGGCTTTCTATTATGAAATATTTCATATGGAGTTTTGTTATGCCTTTTGTTGACAAGTACCCTGTTCTGAACATAGCAGGCTGTATTTATGGCTTCTGCCCAAAAAGTGACAGGTAAATTAGCATCTGTCAACATGGTTCTTGCAGCTTCAATCAAAGTTCTATTTCTTCTTTCTGCAACACCATTTTGTTCAGGAGTTCTAGGAGCTGAGAATTGTTGTAGTATTCCCTTTTCTGCACAAAATTCTTGCATAACTCCATTCTTGAACTCAGTACCATTGTCACTTCTAATCATTTTAACTTTCTTATTCAACTTGTTCTCAATCATTGTTACACAACCTTTAATTAACTCTGCAGTCTCATCCTTGGTACTTAGGAAATAAACCCAAGTATATCTTGAATAGTCATCAATGATCACAAGACCATATATTTTCTTCCTTATACTTGGCACACTCACAGGACCAAAGAGATCCATGTGAAGTAGTTCAAGTACTTGATCAATTGAGTTTATGAGCTTTGGCTTATGAGTAGATTTGTGTTGCTTTCCCTTTTGGCATGAACTACAATGATCTTCCAATTTGAACTCTCTTGTAGGTAAGCCTATGACATGCTCACCTTTGACAAGTCTATTCATGTTCTTTAAGTTCACATGACACAGTTTCCTATGCCACAATTTTGATTCATTTTCAATGGCTTTGGAAATAAAGCATGCACCTCCTCTTGAAACAGCTTCTTTCATATTCAGTTCATATAAGTTGCCATTTCTTGGTGCCATCATCATAATCATTTCAGGTAGAATCACAAACTCAGGTTTTAGAATGAAACAGTGTGAATCATCAAAACTGACTTTGTATCCCTTATCACACATTTGTGATATATTCAGTAGATTGTACTGAAGACCTTTAACATGAAACACATTATCAAATGAAACCTTTTCATTTGTTAAGATTCCTTTTCCAACAATCTTTCCACCATTTTCATCACTCCCAAAAGCTACAGGACCTTCATACTTTTCTTCATAATTGACAAGAGACTTCTTGTCACAAGTCATGTGCCTAGAACAACCACTATCCATGTACCATATGTCATTCAGAGGAGTGGACTGTTCCTGAGATGATGATCCAGCTTCTTTCTAATTATAGCCATGAATGCCACATTTGTCCTCTTGATATCATCTGCAATATCTTCTTCATGATTGATCCAATCAAAGTTACCTTCATGCTATGTTGTTATAGCAGCATTTCCTTGATTTCTGATCTGGTTTTGATTGGCTGGAACAGTGTTGTTTGAAACATTGTGAAGGTTTTGATTGTTGTTTCTCTGAAAACCTTGATTTTGAGGCACTCCTTGATCATGATTGTGCATTTGAGGTTGGAAGTTGTTGAAGTTGGGATTATAGTTGTTGTTGGGATTGTTGTTGAAGTTGTTGTTGAAGTTGTTGGTGTTTGGTCTCTGCTGATATTGAGGCTGCTGTTGATACTGAGGGTGCTGATTTCTTGGTTGGTTCTGAAATTGGTTTACTTGGAAATTTCTTGGCATGTTACATTCTCTTGCAAAATGACCAGGCTGTTGGAAATTGTAGCAAATGGATTTTGACTTGTCAAAACCAGTTCTTTCATTTGGTCCTGATAGGAGTGACCTACCAGTCCTGTTGTAAAGCCTCTTGCTTCTAAGAGCCAACATAGCTGCTTGCCACTTCAAATCCATGTCCTCCAAATCATCAACATCTATCTGCTCAAGATCATCTTGTACTACACTTGTGTGAATTAAGTTCTTTGCAACAAATGCATTATATGATTCAGTGAACATTGACAGCAATGCCTGTGTATCACTGTTTTTCCCATTTCCACTACTAGTGTGAGGAGCATTCCCACTTGCCATAGAGGCAGAATCAGTGTCATCAATCAGCTGCACATTGAATCGTTGCTGGTTTCCTTGATTGTTTGTGCTAACACCAACAAATAATTTTGGAGTATCAGAATTTAGTTCAACAGGTTCTTCAATGATAGGAATCTGCTGTTGATTCTTGGTAGTCAAGTTACTCATAGGTGCAATCAATGCATTTGAAACATTGAAGCAGGGTCTTTCCTCCTTAATCATTTCATTCTCTATCATCTCTATTTCAGCAGCTTGAAGAAAGCACACTACATCATCCACTTTTAGCTCAATGAAGTTATGCTTTGTAAGGATGAACTTGAAAGTAGTGTGCCATTCCTTTGGCATAGAGTTGAGCAGCTTAGTATTGAGGTCAAAATCTGTCATGACATAGTCTATGGTTCTAAGATCATTCACAATTGCTAAGAACCTCTCCAGAATTGATTTCAACCTTTCTCCTTCTTTATACTTGAATCTTTCTAGTTGCTGCTTCAATATCTGCTTCTTGATGTTTTTGAGTTCAACATTTCCCTCAAACATTTCAAGTATTGCATCATACATTGCCTTGGCATTGGGATGATGTGCAACCTTGGTAAGTATTTCCCAAGACAGACCTAGCTTCAACATAGCTAAAGCCTTGTCATTTACTTTCCTCATCCTTTCTCTCACAGCAGCAGTTGCTGCAGGATTTTCACCTTCTTCAACTTCCCCTTGTGGACCATTCTTGATGGAGTTCCACATATCAACATCATTATAGCAAACGGCTGCTTCAAACAAGACCTTCCATTTAGTGAATTTTCCTGTCCATACAGTCTAGGAATCTTGTTAGTAGAGACTTCTTGTTCCTCGTAACCAGACATTTTGAGAAATCAAAAGTAGTTTCTTTATAAAAATAGAGTTCAAAATAATCAGATCTGAAAACCGATTGTTCAGATCTGAGGTGTCTGATGCGATAAGAACAAGATTTATATATAAAGATTAAAACTTTAATTAAAATAAGGAAGAGAAAACACCAAATGATTGTAGATCTGGAAGAAAAATGAAGAACAGACCTGCTGACGTCACGCTTCAATGTAACAGTGGTCTGCTGACGTCATTCTTCTTCAAATCTTTAATCAGCAACAATCTTTCCAAAATAGCAGCAACAAGCTCTGATACCACTTGTCTGGTCCCTTGATTTCAGCTGGATCTTACTTAATCATGTCATAACTCACACAAATAGATGTGTCGACAAGAGAGTTAATGACGGGTTGCTATATTTCGAAAGATGACCGTTTGTTAAAGGCGGAATCAATAACAAACATACGGTTGCTTAATCAATTTTAAAAGGTAACCAACACAAACAAGATTCACTCAAAAGATTTCCATTCATATAACATTTATCATACAAATTTGATAATCGATTTAGGGTTTCTTGAAGGAGGGTTTTTTTCGTACGTATCCTAGGACAGCCGTCACTTTCAAGAAAATATTCTTTCTTATCCAAAAGTGTAAAGGCTAAAATCCGTCCTCTTCTAGCGGCGTGCCCTAAAACA
The DNA here is from genome assembly GCF_021521415.1 of Bidens hawaiensis. Taxonomy (NCBI): domain Eukaryota; kingdom Viridiplantae; phylum Streptophyta; class Magnoliopsida; order Asterales; family Asteraceae; genus Bidens; species Bidens hawaiensis. The sequence goes on from NW_027505544.1 coordinate 48,975, forward strand.
TTCTATTCATAAGCCTGCCATCCTAGGACAGCTGTCATTCCTTCTAGAACCCCAAACGTAAATACATATTCAAATTACATAATCAGAAAATATTCTAAGTGTAAAACAAGTCTTCCGGGTAGGCTTTGCATCAATCTTCATTTTCCGAGTACGCTGTGTACTCTATCATCCTTCAGGACTTGGGTAAACATAGAAGTGTGCCCAGGATCAGTTTTCGGGTCGACTTTACTTAAAGAGTATTTTACCAAGTAAAATACTCACCGGTTAGACTTCAATCTTCTTGACTTTGCCAGACTTCGCCCGACGAACCCTTACGAGCAACCTTGTTCTTCAATGGTCCATTTCAACTCCTTGCTATAACATAACTTATTAGCAAAGTGTACTCGGGAGTATTGTTCCTTGCTTGAGTTAAACTTTGCCCGATGCTACTTAAAGATATTCATCTAGATCATCAAGCTTGTTCAGACCACCATTATTAATGAATACCTTGCCCGTTCTTCCAATCACTTGGCTTCATGGACTTGGTTAGCCAAAAGCATACTCGGAAGTGAACTTTTATTGGCTATGAAGAACAGACTTGCTTGATAAAATGAACCTTGCCCGGATTTAAATAAACTAGTGAACCTTACTCGGCAAAATATCGTACTCGGCTAAGTAAAATCTTGCTCGGAGGTCTAAGGTGTGCCCGGATCCATATTTAGCGAATTCTAAGGAGGTTGAGAAGATTCCAACATTCCATATACTTCACTTTGGTCAAATCTTTGACTCAACATGTTTTTGACTAGTTTGTGGTTGATATGCATTAAAACCATATAAACGATATTAATTAATCAAATAGATCTAAGTGTGCTGCTAATCTAAATAGCTGTAAGGTGATAGATTATATGATAAGTCTTGGTTGTTTAAATTTCTAGATTTAGTTCTTCGTAAGGAGCCCGTCTAGATTTGATTTATCAACTTTGTTTATATAGTCGAGTGAGTTCTTTAAACTACCTTTGATTTCCGCGCTGTAAGGTAGGGTTTCTTATAGAGGTACTTGTCATAAATAAATTAGCGATCGTAAGTGAGCCTAATTAAAACCGGTAATTATAATAGCTTATTAGGATTCCATAGGTGTCTTCTTGAGAAGGGTCAAGAGTCTTGTTCGGTTTCACATTAAGTAAATAGTTTAAGATCCAGGTTCCATAACTTAGCGTTTTCCAAACATTTGATAGTTGATGCATTAGGGATTCTAGCCTAGGTGGTTGTATTTCATCATCTGAATTTAGTCCAGGTTTAAGTCGTCTTAAGTTTTATTATTAGTTTTAATATTAGTTTAATCTTAGTATTTTAGTGAAACCCCTCATAATAATAAATAAATAGTCGAGTCTGTAGTTGAGTCTAGTCTAGTTAATTTACGTAGTTTAAAGAGTCTCGTATGTTCGATATCCGGACTTACTTAGCTGTACTAGAGTCGATCGGTTCACTTGCCGGTTAGTAGTTTTAGTTAAGTTAAGAGTCTAGAATTATTACTTAGTGTCTAGATTAGCTTATTTATAGTTAATAAATATTAGACTACTTTTAGCACATCAAGTTTTTGGCACCGTTGCCGGGGACTTCTGGTGACTGCGTTCATTAGCTTTGATTAGACTTACTTGCTACATACGTGCTATTTGTTTTCTTTTTATTTTTGAGTCATAAGAGTTTAAGTAGTTTTTATTTTATTTTTCTTTTAGTTTTTCGAGTTTGTTTTGAGTCGTAGGAGTTAAGATAAAATAGTTTATTTTAATTACTTTTTATTAGTTTAGTTTTCCTTAATATTTTATATATATATATATATATATATATATATATATATATATTATTTTACTACTATTTGGTACCCGTGATCCTTTTTTATTTAAGTTTATTTTTGTAGTGGTACTCATGAAGTGTTACTATAGGACCAGATTTGATGAAAATCCTCATAAAGATCACAAAGGTGTAAATGTACGGGAGTTAGAAATACAGGAAATTATGGACAAGCTAGATAAAAACAACTACCAGCCTAAATTCTGCATGGTATATGATAATATGGGGAATGTTCTCGATAGTAAAGACTCATCTGAAGCAATGATGGATCACATACCACATCCAGAAGAGATATTATACGATTTTTTACATGTCATCCATAGCATTAATGCAAAAGCACCACTTTCAGATATCATGGATGATTTCCGGCTAGGCTTAATGAGCCAAATACAATTTAATGAGCAGAAGATCGAGTTTGAGGATGTTGTGTTGCATAATAAGATAGAGGAGTCTATTCCATCTTGAGAGGACGAGTTTATGGATGAATTTGGTGAAGATTTGGTGGGTGTAGCTGATATGGATGAGAGATATTTTAACCCCGAAAGAGATATTGAGGAGCTTGAAGTTTTGTTAATCGGGGAGCCGGTTAAGATATTAAATGTCAAAGAGGATTCGCAAGGGATATCCGAAGAATCGAAGAATAAAGAACTATATCTTATTGTGAAACACCATCCGTGTCTGCGCGGTAAAGCTGATCGGTTTTTAGAAATAATCGTTCGTGGATTGCCACGTAAATCAAGAGGTCCAAGAAAGAGGATACCTAGACTCAGGATTCAAAGTTTGCCGAATTGGTCATATTCTCATAATTTCAATAATGGGTGGATCGAGCCGAATGCGTATCTTTGGGCCTACATGAGTGTAACATTGTGAAAATTTCGAGATCAAAGTGTCAACTTTTCAAAGTATAGGGACCAATTCTGTCAAATTCCAAACTCCAGGGTTTAAATTGTAAAATCTATTTTCGTGACCCATCGCGATACGTGATGGATCAGAAGAGACCTCCATCGCGTATCGCGATGGGGTGTCTGACACAGTGTGACACGTGTGCCACGTGGCACATGGTGGCACCGTTTGCCACCACGTGGCAACACTGCTGCCACGTGTGGCCACGTGGCGCGGCGCCTGCCACGTGCCAACACGTGGCATGTCTACGTGGTGACTCACTAGGCCTATATCGCGATACGCGATGGGCTCAGCCAGTGGGCTATCGCGTATCGCGATGGCACCCAATTTTATGTCTATAAACAGCAAGGTCCGGGTTCTCATTTGCCACACACCAAAGTCCGTACTTTCTTCTCTCTCTAACATCTCACTAGAATATCCCAAACATCTTAACGATCTGCCTCGATAAGCGTGCCCCGATCTCTCGTTTGTGTACCAACGTTTCCTCGAAGTCCGTGCCACCCTTCACCCACACTCTATCAAGAAGGCGTTGTTATTATGACGATGAGTCTCGAGAAATGTGCCAACAAGTGTTGAAGATTGGCGTTCATTGATTTGCATATCGAGAAAAGTGAAGCGGCGTTGAAGTGCTGCTCGAGTTCCTAGGGCCAATAAGGTTAGGCGTAACGACAAATCAATATAATATAATATTATATTCAAGGCTTAAGCCTTAAGTCGAGGTTATACTCGATACCTCGATAAAAGAGATATAAACATAACAAAGAAAGGAATAAAAGAATGAATTATGAATATATATATATGTGTAAGTATATATGTACAATCTTTGTTATGAAATTATTATATAAGTAATAATGAGTATTCTTAAATAATAAAATAAAATGATTACGTTTCTTGGAGAAGAAGAAACGTCGGGTTTTTATATAAACTAAAGGTTTATAATTACTTTTAAACTAAATATTTTCAAGTAAATGAAAATGAACTAAAGGTTCATCGAGGTTGAGATATAAAATAAGACTAAAGGTCTTAAGCCGGATCGTGTATCCGACTAACAAATGGTTATACTCGTACTATAGGTGCGGGATAACAAGGGAAAGACCCTCGGACAGTGTTGAAGCCGATCCCAAAGGGATAAGGTGAATAAGCCCCCAAACTTTTATAAACTTGTTTTCAAATAAGTCAAACATGTTATATGAAATTGTTTACAAGGAACTATGTGTTCCTAAAACCGTTATAAATAAGGGTATAAACCTAGCCCTCAGGCTGTGGTATACGTGTGTCTGGATCCTTACATAGGTGGTACTACGAGGTGGGCACACCGCACCACCCTTGGTCGTAGGACGCTCTCTTGTAGAGAGTACGACCGTTGTGTATATTTACGGGTACTTAACTAAGTCGAACGATGCGGTGTTTGCTGAGGTGAACTAGAGTAGAGGCTCAAATTTATAATTGTGTTGTTTGACTTTGTTATTCCTAAGCCACGTTGGGTCGAGACAGGCGTAGTCTTGAGGGGTAATAAAGTAAAATAGAATATTTTTGCGTCAGCATGTTCACCAGCATTCGTTGCTGACGTATTTTCTTACATTTTGCATGTGAACAAGATTAGTGCTTGGAACGCCGAAGTGCTATACTTTAATCCGATGGCTCGGATTTATTTTGTAAAACACTTAACATATTAAAATAGGTGGTTTGTAATTATAATGTTTTGTTAACAACTTAAACGAGTATTTTATAATCCCGCCTTTTGTTATATGTATATATTACATTTTGATCCTTAAAGTTTATAAAGTCTTCCGCTTACAAATGTAACTCTGATTTATTTACACTTGTGGTACCAACTGTTGGTCGCACTCCTAGGCCTAAGATGGGGGTGTGACAGGTTAGTATCAGAGTCATCGATCTTAGCGAATTGGGTATCATAAAACAATACCCAAGCTTCGATCAAAGTATAGGAAATAATTGTTTATTTGTTTAGGGATAAGATAGGCTGGTAACCTTTCTTTCCCTCTCCACATTCTAAACCACCCTTAATAGATGTCATTTAAATCTCATATGGAGAATTATGTAAGCAAGGCAAACGAGGCTAGAATTGCCGAACCATATCCCGAAGACAACATGAGTGAAGGGTATTATGAAGCGTACTTCAACCAAGATGTGGAACATGACTTGACCAAACCCGTGTTTTATCCCGAAAGTAAACACTATCCAATAGACGTTCCCGATAGTCCACCGAAGCAAGGGATTGAGCCACCAAGACACTCAAGTTACCATTCACCAACAATACCAATGTATCATCCATCTGAAGTACCGATGTACCACCCAAAAGAGATCCCCACTTACCAACCCTCGGAGATACCGCAATACTATCCAACCGGGTACCTACCAAACTCTCACCCATCCTCCGACTGGATGATATACCTCTCTGATAAACAACAATGGCATACCGGAAGCTCCACTTTTAATGAAGTCAACTCCCAACCAAACAACGGTGAAGGACCTTCCCGCAAACCTAGAATGAGGGTAATGATGCCCTGTGAAATTTTCCAGATGACCCAATAAACAATAAAACCATACAACCCATGGAGGAAGATGGATTGGAAGAAGAAGAACCCGAAGAAGAGGAAGAACCTGAAGAAGAAGAGGAGGACCCCGAAGAAGAGGAGAATCCTAAGGAAGTGTTGGAACCGGAAGAAGAGCATCCCGATAATCCTAATGAGATATCAATGGATGGATCACTCACTTCCCAAAATCCAAGCTACGGTTCTGTTGGTCCATATGTTCAATACCTTGAGAAACTCAAGAATCAAGCTTCGTCAAGCTTCCCACCATTCCAAGGTGTGATTCCAACAGAAGATGAACAAGCTGATGAAATCCGAGAACAAAACCGTGCTGCCAAAACCTATCTCTACCTTGCATCCGACATGACTTACATTCCGTACCCAGAACTGAGGAATCACTACGAGATGGTGACATTGGGTTACCGCGACCCACCTCCACAGTATCAATACCCCAACGTAGTCCCGCAGTCGTATGAAGAACATTTGGATCGTGCTCTACACGAAACCGACGATTGGAGGAAGAAGGTGGACGAGGAAGGAAAGAAAAAGAAGAACATGGGAGAAACACTCCTTCGTAAATGTGGCAAGTTAACGAAGGTTGTGAGGAAGTTTTTGAAAGATTGAAGATGGAGAAAAATGTTATGAGAAGTTGTGTGTAAAATAGCTTTGTAGGCGAGAGTTCAAGAAACTCAAGATTAGTGGGTGTTCATTCAAAGACTTCAAATACTATGGACCAAAAGAGTTCCATGGTGATAAGGGAGCCATCGCGACTGTGAGGTGGCTTGAGGAGATGGAGACAATTGTAATCACTAGTAAGTGTACTGATGAAGAGAGAATTCTGTATTCCGCCTTAATGTTTAAAGGAGAGGCTCTTGAATGGTAGAATGCTCTGTTAATGAGCAAAGGGAGAGATGTGATGTATGGCTTAAGTTGGGAAGAGTTCAAAGCGTTGTTGATGGCAAAGTTTTGTCCCATGCACGAAACCGACCAAATCCAAACAAAATTCCTCAATCATAAAGTCGTGGGGACAAATCTTCGTGAGTACAATACTAAATTCCTTGAGTATTGTCGTTTAGTTCCTCAGCTGGTAAATCCTTAATCCAGCAAAGTCACCCGATACATTTGGGGACTACTGCGGGAAATCCGCGACATGGTAAGGTCACACTTACCACAAACCGCTGACTCTGCAATGGAGTTGGCTAGTTACTTGATGGGTGGCATGGTCCGCAACAAAGAAGAGGACAAGAAGGTTACAACAACAACTACTCAAGGGAGAGCTGGAGGAAGTACCAACCTCAAAGGCAAAGGCGTAAATCAAAACCGATTCAATTCAAACGCCACGCCTTGTAAAACATGTAGGAGGTACCATAAGGGTCGATGCAATTTCGCCCCGCCTCCCAAGGTGTGTGAATCATGCAACCGTACGGGGCATGCTGCTGCTGACTGCTGGAAGAAGATGATGACTTGCTACAATTGCAAGGAAATGGGCCATCTGAGTTTCGAATGCCCAAAGAACAAACCCGCTACTAGTGGTGTGGGTGGAAGTGGCAAGGACAAGAAAGGAAACACTCGAGTCTTCGTACTCAACACAAAGAAAGCTGCTGACATGCCGGAAACCATTACCGGTACCATTACTTCCCACTGGGCGAGAGGTGCACCTAACCCACCTACCCACTCATTAATCACAGTCAACGACACCTATGCTAGAGTTTTATATGATTCTGGTGCCAATTTGAGTTTTATAGATTATTGCTTTTGTAGTATATTAAACGAACCATTAAGAAAATTAGATAAAACTCTAAGCGTCGAGACTGATAGTGGCGAAATCGTTAAGATCTCCGAAGCCCTTGAAAACGAAAAAATCCTTCTAGCTGGTTATATTTTACCTATCTGTTTATTGCCCATGAGTCTGGCTGGTTTTGATATTGTACTTGGTATGGATTGGTTATCTGATAACCATGCTCGTATCATCTGCAATAGCAAAACCGTTGAGCTTCAAACCCCTGATAAACGAACGATTCGAATTGAATGGGACAAAGACGCTGGCCAAGTTAGCATAATCTCCATGATTAGAGCTAACAAATGTTTAAATCAAGGATGCCTCGCATTCATGGCCTATGTCACTGAAGAGTCAAAGCCAAAAGAAATTAAAGACGTTCCTATCGTTTCCGAATTTCTGACGTCTTTCCTGATGAACTTCTCGGAATTCCTCCCGATCGTGAAGTAGAATTTAGGATCGATCTTATTCCCGGTACTGCTCCGATCTCCAAAGCTCCGTATCGCTTAGCGCCAACTGGGATGAAGGAATTAAAGAAACAACTCGATGAACTTTTGGAGAAAGGTTTCATTCGACCGAGTTCGTCACCTTGGGGAGCACCAATTCTATTCGTCAAGAAGAAGGATGGATCTATGCGTATGTGTATCGATTACCGTGCGTTGAACAAAGTCACAATCAAGAATCGTTACCTACTCCCTCGAATCGATGATCTTTTTGACCAACTTCAAGGTGCTAGCTTCTTTTCTAAAATCGATCTTCATTCCGGCTATCACCAACTCAAAGTTCAATCTGAAGATCTTCCAAAAACTGCTTTTCGAACAAGGTATGGACATTATGAGTTCACGGTCATGCCGTTTGGACTTACTAATGCCCCAGCTGTGTTCATGGACATGATGAACCGAATCTGTAAGCCATACTTGGATAAATTTGTTATCGTCTTCATCGACGACATACTTATCTATTCTAAATCAAAGGCTGATCATGAAGTCCATCTTCGAACGTTGCTTGAAATTCTTAGAACCGAGAAGTTGTACGCCAAGTTCTCGAAATGCGAGTTCTGGTTGCACGAGATGCAATTTCTTGGTCACATCATCAACGTCAATGGTATTCAAGTGGAACCCGCTAATATTGAAGCTATCTCTAAGTGGGAAATCCCAAAGTCGCCAACCGAGATTCGAAGTTTCTTAGGATTGGCCGGCTATTACCGTAGGTTCATTCAAAACTTTTCTCGAATCGTTGTTCCCCTAACCTCGTTAACTCGTAAGAACATTAAATATGAATGGGGAAGAAAGCAACAAGAGGCGTTCGATATACTCAAACAAAAACTTACTCAAGCACCTATACTGGCCTTACCAGAAGGTACTGAGGATTTCATAGTATTTAGTGATGCATCTCACTTCGTCTTGGGATGTGTACTAATGCAACAAAAGAAAGTAATCGCTTACGCCTCTCGTCAACTCAAAGTACACGAAAAGAACTATACGATTCACGATCTAGAGTTAGGCGCCATAATCTTTGCACTAAAGATATGGAGGTACTATCTCTACGGAGTAAGATTTACCGTGTACACTGATCATAAAAGTTTGAAACATATTTTTGGTCAAAAAGAGCTTAACATGCGCCAACGACGCTGGATGGAAACTCTCAACGACTATGATTGCGAGATTATTTACCATGAAGGTAAAGCCAACGTCGTGGCTGATGCCTAGAACATGAAAAGCCCAAAAGAGTCCGAGCGTTACGCCTAGAACTCCAAATTGATCTCATCGAACAAATCAAATCCGCTCAAACTCAAGCGATCAATGAGAACCAAATCTCCGACGAAAAACGTAACGGCACCATTGACTCGTTAGTCAAGGGTAACGATTGTATCCTTAGACTTGGTAATAGAATTTGGGTACCAATCGTTGGAGGTTTGCGTGAGAAAATCTTGAACGAAGCTCACAAATCCAAGTATATGATGCATCCCGGAAGTGACAAAATGTATCACAATCTCAAAGCGAACTATTGGTGGAACGGGATGAAAAGGGATGTCGCTTCACATCTGGCGAAATGCTTAACTTGTTTGCAAGTCAAGGCTGAACACCAAAAGCCTTCGGGATTGCTTCAGTAACCCGAACTTCCCGTATGGAAGTGGAAGTTAATCACTATGGATTTTATTACCAAACTCCCGAAGACGACTCGACAACACAATGCAATTTGGGTAATTGTAGATCGATTAACAAAATCCGCACACTTCATACCCATCAATGAATCGTATTCAATGGATAGATTAGCCCGTATATATGTGAATAACATTGTTGCTTTACATGGAGTACCGCTATCTATAATCTCTGATCGAGACAGTCGTTTCAAGTCTCATTTTTGGAAAAGCTTCCAACAAGCTCTTGGTACGAAACTTAACCTTAGCAATGCCTATCATCTGCAAACCGATGGGCAAAGTGAAAGGACGATTCAAACGTTGGAAGATATGCTCCGCGCTTGTGTGATAGACTTAGGTGGAAGTTGGGATGGCCACTTACCCCTAATGGAATTTTCGTATAACAATAGTTATCACACGAGTATTCAAGTTGCACCATTTGAAGCGTATATGGTCGAAAGTGTAGGACGCCTGTGTGTTGGTCTGAAACCGGAAATAATCATTTAATAGGACCCGAGATAGTCCAAGAAACCACCGACAAGATTCTCCAAATTCAAGAACGACTTAAGACGGCACGTGATCGCCAAAAGAGTTACGCCGATGTCCGTCGTAAGCCGTTAGAGTTAAATATTGGTGACAAAGTATTATTAAAAGTCTCGCCTTGGAAAGGTGTTGTTCGCTTCGGTAAGAAAGGAAAATTGAGTCCTCGATTCGTTGGACCTTTCGAGGTACTCGAACGAATCGGCATTGTTGCATATCGTTTGCAACTGCCCAAGGAAATGTATTCCATGTTTCGAATCTGCGAAAATGCTTGACCGATGAATCTTTGGCTATGCCATTAAAAGACGTTGAAATAAATGAGAACTTAAAATTTGTAGAACGTCCAATTCAAATAGAAGATTTGAAAACAAAGAAATTAAAAAGAACTTTGAAAATTGTGAAAGTAAAATGGGACTCGCGTAGAGGGCCCGAATATACTTGGGAACTCGAATCGGAAATGAAAAAGAAATACTCCCAGTTGTTCTTGTAAAGCAATCTGGAGGACAAGATTTGTTTCAAGGTGGGGAGGATGTAACATTGTGAAAATTTCGAGATCAAAGTGTCAACTTTTCAAAGTATAGGGACCAATTCTGTCAAATTCCAAACTCCAGGATTTAAATTGTAAAATATGTTTTCCTGACCCATCGCGGTACGTGATGGATCAGAAGAGACCTCCATCGCGTATCGCGATGGGGTGTCTGACACAGTGTGACACGTGTGCCACGTGGCACACGGTGGCACCGTCTGCCGCCACGTGTCACCACGTGGCAACACTGCTGCCACGTGTTTCCACGTGGCACGGCTCCTGGCAGGTCTACGTGGTTACTCACTGGGCCTATATCGCGATACGCGATGGGCTTAGCCAGTGGGCCATCGCGTATCGCGATGGGACCCAATTTTATGTCTATAAACAGCAAGGTCCGGGTTCTCATTTGCAACACACCAAAGTCCGTACTTTCTTCTCTCTCTAACATCTCACTAGAATATCCCAAACATCTTAACGATCTGCCTCGATAAGCGTGCCCCGATCTCTCGTTTGTGTACCAACGTTTCCTCGAAGTCCGTGCCACCCTTCACCCACACTCTATCAAGAAGGCGTTGTTATTATGACGATGAGTCTCGAGAAATGTGCCAACAAAGTGTTGAAGATTGGCGTTCATTGATTTGCATATCGAGAAAAATGAAGCGGCGTTGAAGTGCTGCTCGAGTTCCTAGGGATTCCAATACGCCAATAAGGTTAGGCGTAACGACAAATCAATATAATATAGTATAATATTCAAGGCTTAAGTCTTAAGTCGAGGTTATACTCGATACCTCGATGAAAGAGATATAAACATAACAAAGAAAGGAATAAAAGAATGAATTATGAATACGTATATATGTGTGTAAGTATATATGTATAATCTTTGTTATGAAATTATTATTTAAGTAATAATGAGTATTCTTAAATAATAAAAGAAAATAATTACGTTTCTTGGAGGAGAAGAAACGTCAGGTTTTTATATAAACTAAAGGTTTATGATTACTTTTAAACTAAAGGTTTTCAAGTAAAAGAAAATGAACTAAAGTTTCATCGATGTTGAGATATAAAATAAGACTAAAGGTCTTAAGCTGGATCGTGTATCCGACTAACAAATGGTTATACTCGTACTATAGGTGCGAGATAGCAAGGGAATGACCCTCGGACGGTGTTGAAGCCGATCCCAAAGCGATAAGGTGAATACGCCCCCCAAACTTTTATAAACCTGTTTTCAAATAAGTCAAAACATGTTATATGAAATTGTTTACAAGGAACTATGTATTCCTAAAACCGTTATAAATAAGGGTATAAACCTTGCCCTCAGGCTGTGGTATACGTGTGTCTGGATCCTTACATAGGTGGTACTACGTGGTGGGCACACCGTACCACCCTTGGTCGTAGGACGCTCTCCTGCAGGGAGTACGACCGTTATGTATATTTACGGGTACTTAACTAAGTCGAACGTTGCGGTGTTTGCTGAGGTGACCTAGAGTAGAGGCTCGAATTTATAATTGTGTTGTTTGACTTTGTTATTCCTAAGCCACGTTGGGCCGAGACAGGCGTAGTCTTGAGGGGTAATAAAGCAAAAGAGAATATTTTTGCGTCAGTGTGTTCACCAGCATTCGTTGCTGACGTATTTTCTTACATTTTGCAGGTGAACAAGATTAGCGCTTGGAACGTCGAAGTGCTATACTTTAATCCGATGGCTCGGATTTATTTTGTAAAACACTTAACATATTAAAATAGGTGGTTTGTAATTATAATGCTTTGTTAACAACTTAAACGGGTATTTTATAATCCCGCCTTTTATTATATGTATATATTACATTTTGATCCTTAAAGTTTATAAAGTCTTCCGCTTACAAACGTAACTCTGATTTATTTACACTTGTGGTACCAACAGTTGGTCGCACTCCTAGGCCTAAGATGGGGGTGTGACAATGCGTTTGGAAACTAATTTCTTCCTAACTAATTACAAAAGAATAGTGTTAAAGAGCAACGATGGGAAGAGGATAAAGGGGAAGCATCCTGATTGAGCTTTCGGGAGTAAGTCTGGTTGAAGATTTTTTGTAAACTTAGCGCTTTTCGGGAGGCAACCCGGTACTATGTTTTCATTCTATTTTTATTTTTATTTTAGTTTTACTACATTGCTATGCCGGGTGTTTCTTTTCTTACTTGCAGGTTGTTCTAGGGTTGCTTAGGAGATGGTTGATGAAATATGGTTTTTAAACAAGTGTGGGGATGCCACTTGCTTCAGTATTGCCGCTTTCGTTCGTGAGAAGACTCTCGAGGCATATCGTTAATTTACGAGGGGAGTCTGTTCCAGTTCTTTAGTTTATTTTTATTTTTGCATAATTTTATTTGTAATTTCCTTTTTCTCACATTAAGGGCAATGTGAAATTTAAGTGTGGGAATGTGAAATTTTGAAAAAAAATAATAATAATAAAAAGAGAGAATTTGAGAAAAAAAGAGAGCATAAAAATTTGAAAAATGTCCATTGAATTATAAATTTATTTTTTTTGCAAATAATGGAAGATAATAGAAAAACCAGAAATTAGTTTTTCAAACTACTAATATATATGAGATAATATAAAAAAAGTGTAACATCACGTAAATATTGGGCCAAAAATGTCAATTTCCAAAGTCAAGGGACCAATTCTGCCAATTTAAAAACTCAAGGGACTAAAATGAAAATTCTAAATTTCCTGACCCATCGCGCAGAAGAGAGCCCCATCGCGTACCGCGATGGGGTATCTGACACACTGTGACACGTGTGCCACGCGGCACACGGTGGCAACGCCTTCCGCCACGTGTCACCACGTGGCAACACGTCTGCCACATGTCACCACGTGCCGCCACGTGGCGCGGTGCCTGCCACGTGTCGTCACGTGGAAGGTCTATGCAGTGAATCAGCTAACCTTTATCGCGATACGCGATAGGTTAGCCAAGGAGCATACGCGATGGGATACAAAATCGAGTCTATAAATAGCGGCCATGGGGTTGTTCATTTGGCACAGCAAAACCACATCTCTCATCTCTCTCTCTACAATACTCTCTCTCTAAAATTCCTCGTAAAACGTGCCACGATAAATATCGATCCTCGTACCCAATATCCCGATATACGTATCACTTTCCGACGACGTTCCAAGTAAAGAGGAGGTGCTGCCCCGACGTCCCGACGTTTACCTCGAAGTACGTGCCGAGAAGTATTGGTGTCTCGATAAGCGTGCCAAGGAGAAGGTGTTGATTGGGAAAGATTGATAAAGTAGATAGAGTCGAAGTGTTGCTCGAGTGTGAAGGGTATATTTAAGCCAAGCAAGGTAGGCATAATGCCCGACCAAAATAATAATAAAATATTATAAAGGCTTAATACCCTAAGTCGATATTATTCTCGATAAACAAAGAAAGATATAACAAAGAAAACAAAGAAAAGAAAGATAATATATATATATATATATGAAAATATATAAGTATATAAGATTATTCTTTGTTATGAAATATATTATTTAAGTGTAATGAGTATACTTAAGTAATAAAGAAAGAAAATTACGTTTCTTAATGAATAAGAAACGTCGGGTTTTATAAATAAACTAAAGGTTTATTAATATTATTTTTCAACTAAAGGTTTTAAAGTAAAAAAGAGATTATGAACTAAAGGTTCATCGAGATAAATAAGACTAAAGGTCTTAAGCCGGATCGTGCATCCGACTAACAAAGGTTATACTCGTACTATAGGTGCGAGATAGCAAGGAAAGATTCACGGACAGTGTTGAAAGCCGATCCCATTGAAAAGGTGAATACGCCCCACTTTTATAAACTTGTTTTCAAACAAACAAACGTGTTATGTGTAAAACTTTACATGAGACTAAGTGTCTCTAAAAACATTGTAAATAAGAGTATAAACCTAGCCCTCAGGTTGTGGTATACGTTTGTCTGGATCCTTACGTATGTGGTATGCGGTGGGCATATCGCACCACGCCTGGTCACGACCTCCAGCCACAATGGGCCGAACCAAAGTATGTTCGAGTGAAAATGACCTTGTGTATAATTATGGTACCTAAGTACGTCGAAACGCTGCGGTGTTTTCCTGAGGTGACCTAGTGTAGAGACTCGAGTTTATGATGATTGTTTAACTTGATTATTCCTAAGCCAATATGGGCCGAGACTTACGTGGTCTCGAAGGGTAATTAAGTAAATAAAATATTTTTTAGCGTCAGCATATTCACCAGCATTCGTTGCTGACGTATTTTTATAACATTTTGCAGGTAATCAGGAATAGAGCTTAAAGGACAAAGAAGCTCAAGAATTCGATGGCTCGGATAATTTTGTTTAGATATTAAAATATGATGTTTTTGTTAAACATATAAACAAGTAAATACTAAACGAGACTTTCGTCTCGTCTCTTTTGTTGTAAATATTTATAATATAAATCCACATGTTTTTATAAGTCTTCCGCATTAACCCGCAACTCTGATTTATTTACAAATGCGGTACCAACTATTGATCACACGCCTAGGCCTAGAATGGCGGTGTGACAGGTTGGTATCAGAGCAATCGATCTTAGCGAATTGTGTATCATAAAACAATACCCAAGCTTCGATCCAAACATAGGAAATATTTACTTGTTTATTTGAATAGGGATAAGATTGGTTGGTAACCTTTTCTTTCCCTCTCCTCAATCTAAACTACCTACCAATATGTCTTATGAGAAGTTAATGGAATACTATGATAATGAAGCAAGAAGAGCAAGGAAGTATTACAAATTTCCACGAGGCATCATGAGCAAAGATTACTTCGAATCATTCTTCAACTCCAACGAAGAACATAACCAAAACCCCAATCCAAGTCCAATCTATCACCTAGATAATACCCCACATCAAGTGTACCAAGCACCAAGACATTCCAGCTATCATCCAACAAGTTTACCAATGTATCAACCATCCGAGGTTCCGACATATCATCCAACCGAAATCCCGACTTATCAACCAACTGAAATTCCACCATATTACCCATCCGGAGGATCAACACATTTACCACCAAATCCCCATCCTTCGTACGCTTCCCTCTCCAATATACCAATCAAGGAGGAACCCAAGTCTCCTTCATCCGACTAGATGCAATGTCACTCTGATCAACGAAGGTGGCATACCGGCACTTCAACTATGGATTCCGCTAATTCCCGCATCAACAAGGAAGGGCAATCTCACAAGCCCAAGATGAGAGTGACAATGCCATACGAGAAAATTCGAATGCCGGCAATGAATGAAGATGAAACAGAAGAGGGACCAGAAGAGGAACCGGAGGAGGAAACCGACCCCGAGGAAGAATATCCTGACAATCTAAATGAAGTAACCACACCGGAGGAAGAACAACACTCCACTCCAAGCTATGGTTCGGTCGACCCGTATATGCAGTTTCTCCATGAACTCAAAGGTAAGGCGTCATCAAGCGTCCCACCATACCAAGGTGAGATTGTAGGAATTTATCGAACGAACCGCACTCCTTCGTATACGTCAGGAGTCCACTGATGAGAAGGGGCTTGGGAAAGCTTGAACCCAATTCCTACAGTGATGAATATGAGCGCAATTGATTGAAGAACAGGCCAGTAAGATCCGTGAGCAAAATGAAGCAGCCGATGCATTCTTCAATAATTCCTCCGATGAGACTACAACTCCATACCCTGATCCCAAGAACCACTATGACATTGTGATGATGGGTTACCGCGACCCACCTCCAAGATACGGGTATCCGACTGACATGCCTCAGTCCCAAGAGGAGCATTTAGACCGAGCCTTGCATGAAACTGACGACCTTAGGAAAAAGATTGCTGTGGATGAGAAGAAAAAGAAGAAGATAGGAGACAAGCTTCTTCGCAAATGCAACAAATTGATAAAAGTTGTGAAGAAGTTCATGAGTGATTAAGAAGAATGATGGTGGCGTAAAAAGAAGTTTATGTGTTAAATAGTTTGTATGATATGTGTGATATATGTATCATATGTAATAAGGATAGGACTTTATATATCGCTTAAACGATATATAAGTATGTTGTAAAAGAATATACATATCATTTATGATATTTATATGAATGTGAAATAAATAAATTTGTATATTAAGAAAAGAAATATGTTAAATTTCAGATAAAAAGTAAAGAGATTGAAAAATAAAAAGAATGTCTCGACAAAGTGATAATCGAGAAGTTTCCTGAAAGGAAGTCGAAAGACGAGAAGCAAAAGGGAAAGGTCCCGAGAAAGAGGAACCAATTCCCGACAAATATATGAATCAAATCCAACAAATAATCAGAAAAGCTGTTCGGGAAGAATCTGAAAATAGATCCCGATCTAGACAAACAAAACATACTCAATCTGAAAATCCTTCCCGCAAATCTGTCTCTAAACCCCATACTCGACCCTCACATGAGGAAGAAAGTGAGCATGAGTCAAACGCTGATGGGGGCGTTAGAAAAGAATTTAAGAAACTTAAGATTGGTGGATGCTCGTTTAAAGCCTTTAAGTATTATGGGCCAAAAGAATTTCATGGTGACAAAGGAGCCATCACAACCGTAAGGTGGCTCGAAGAGATTGAGACGATAGTTATTACAAGCAAGTGTTCAAACGAAGAAAAGATCCAATACTCCGCCCTGATGTTCAAAGGCGAGGCACTAGAGTGGTGGAACACGCTCATGATGAGTAGAGGAAGAGAAGTGATGTATAGTTTGACCTGGAACGAGTTTAAAGAACTGTTGATGTCAAAGTTCTGTCCGATGCACGAGACAGACCAAATTCAAACTAAGTTCTTGGCTCACAAGGTTGTTGGAACAAACCTTCGTGAGTACAACACAAAATTTCACGAATATTGTCGTTTGGTTCCCCAGCTGGTCACTCCTGAATCCAGCAAAGTTACACGTTACATATGGGGACTGCCATGAGAAATTCGTGACATGGTGAGGTCACACTTGCCACAAACCGCTGATTCCGCGATGGAGTTAGCTGGATACTTGATGGGCGGAATGATTCGCAATAAAGAAGAAGACAAGAAAGTTGTGATGACGCAAGACCCAAAGAATGAAGGGAATACCCGTTTCAAGGGTAAGGGAGTTGACCAACGAAGGTCAGGCTTCAACCCCGTCATCCCACAATGCAAGATCTGTAAGAAGTATCAAAGGGGTAGATGCCATTTGATTCCACGTCTTTATGAATCATGTCACAAACCCGGCCACGCAACGGCCGATTATTGGAAGAAGAAGATGACCTGCTACAATGTAAAGAGATGGGACATCTTAGCTTCGAGTGTCCCAAGAACAAGCCCGCGACTGGTGGTGCGGGAGGTAGCGGTCAAAAGAATGAGCCCAAGAAGGGCAACGCAAGAGTCTTCGTCCTCGATACGAAGAAAGCGGCCGACACACCGGAAACTATCACCGGTACGTTCCTTGTTAACAACGCTTATGCTAGAGTCTTGTTTGATTCAGGAGCCAACTTAAGTTTTATATATTATAACTTTTGTAGTCTATTAAACGAACCTTTAATCAAACTCAATAAAACTCTAAGCGTCGTGACCGCTAGTGGCGAAACAATTAAAATCTCCGAAGCCTTAGAAAACGGAAAAATCTTATTAGCCGGTTATGTTTTGCCTATCCAGTTACTACCCATGACTCTTGCTGGTTTTGATGTTGTATTGGGTATGGATTGGTTATCCGACAACCATGCTCATATCCTTTGCAATAGAAAGACCGTTGAACTTCAAGCCCCGGATAAACGAACTATTCGAATTGAAGGGGATAAAGACGCTGGCCGAGTTACCCTAATCTCCATGATAAGGGCTAACAAATGTTTAAATCAAGGATGCTTAGCATTCATGGCCTACGTCACCGAAGAGGCAAAACCCAAGGAAATCAAAGACGTTCTTGTTGTTTCCGATTATGCCGATGTATTTCCCAATGAACTTCCAGGCATTCCTCCCGATCGTGAAGTAAAATTTAGAATCAATCTTATTCCTGGTACTGCTCGGATAGCTAAAGCTCCATATCACCTCGCGCCAACCGAGATGAAGGAACTAAAGAAACAATTGGACGAGCTTCTCGAGAAAGGATTCATACGACCAAGTTCATCGCCATGGAGAGCGCCGATACTATTCGTTAAAAAGAAGGAAGATGCGCATGTGTATCGACTATCAAGCTCTCAACAAAGTTACAATCAAGAATCGATATCCACTTCCCCGAATCGATGACCTTTTCGATCAACTTCAAGGTGCTATCTTCTTTTCAAAAATCGATCTTCATTCCGGCTATCACCAACTTAAAGTTCAATCCGAAGATATCCCGAAAACCGCCTTTCGAACAAGGTATGGCCATTATGATTTCACCGTTATGCCATTCGACTTACTAATGCGCCAGCTGCGTTCATGGACATGATGAACCGAATTTGTAAGACTTACTTGGATAAATTTGTTATCGTCTTCATCGACGACATACTTATTTATTCTAAGTCTAAGGACGATCATGAAAATCATCTTCAAACCTTACTTGAAATCCTTAGGACCGAGAAGTTGTACGCCAAGTTCTCGAAATGCGAGTTATGGTTGCACGAGGTGCAATTTCTTGGCCACATCATAAACGTTAACGGTATTCAAGTGGTCCCCGCTAAGATTGAAGCTATCTCTAAGTGGGAGATTCCAAAGTCGTCAACCGAGATTCGAAGTTTCTTGGGATTAGCCGGCTACTACCATAGGTTCATTGAAAACTTCTCCCGAATCGCTGTTCCCCTAACTTCGTTAACTCGCAAAAACATTAAGTATGAATGGGGAACGAAACAACAAGAGGCGTTTAATATACTTAAACAAAAGCTTACCTAAGCACCTATACTGGCCTTGCCAGAAGGTACCGAAGACTATGTTGTCTTTAGTGATGCGTCTCATTCCGGGTTGGGATGTGTACTAATGCAACGAAAGAAGGTAATCGCTTACGCCTCTCGTCAACTCAAGGTGCACGAAAAGAACTATACAACTCACGATCTAGAGTTAGGCGCCATAATCTTTGCACTTAAGATATGGAGGCACTATCTCTGTGGAGTAAGATTTATCGTATACACCGATAACAAAAGATTGAAGCATATCTTTGAGAAAAAATAGCTTAATATGCGCCAACGACGCTGTATGGAAACTCTTAAATGATTACGATTGCGAGATCGTTTATCACGAAGGTAAAGCAAACGTTGTGGCTGATGCCTTAAGTCGTAAAGAGCACAAAAAGCCAAAAAGAGTCCGAGCGTTAAGGCTAGAACTTCAAATAGATCTTATCGACCAAATCAAATCTGCTCAAGCTCAAGCTATCCACGAAAACAAGATCTCCTATGAAAAGCGTAATGGAACCATTGACTCGTTAGTCAAGGGTGACGATGGTATCCTTAGAATGGGAAACCGGATTTGGGTACCAATCATTGGAGACTTGCGTGAAAAGATAATGAACGAAGCTCATAAGTCCAAATACATGATGCACCCCGATAGTGACAAAATGTATCAAAACCTTAAGTCAAACTTCTGGTGGAATGGGATGAAAAAGGGCTTCGCTTCGCACGTTGCGAAATGTCTAACATGTTTGAAAGTCAAGGATGAACATCAAAAGCCTTCGGGACTACTTCAACAACCCGAACTTCTCATGTGGAAGTGGGAGTTAATCACTATGGATTTTATAACCAAACTCCCGAAAACGACTCGACAACATAATACTATATGGGTGATCGTCGATAGATTAACCAAATCGGCACACTTCATTCCTATCAATGAGTCATATTCAATGGATAGACTAGCGCGTATTATGTGAACAACATTGTTGCTTTGCATGGATTACCGTTGTCTATAATCTCTGATCGAGACAGCCGTTTTGCGTCTCACTTTTGGAAAAGCTTCCAACAAGCGTTAGGCACAAAGTTAAACCTTAGCACCGCCTATCATCCACAAACTGATGGGCAAAGTGAAAGGACAATATGTGCTCCGCGCTTGTGTGATAGACTTAGGTGGAAGTTGGGAAGACCACTTACCCCTAATGGAATTTTCGTATAACAATAGTTATCACGCGAGCATTCAAGCCGCACCATTCGAGGCGTTATGTGGTCGAAAATGTAGAACGCCCGTGTGCTGGTCTGAAACTGGAGATAATCAATTGTCTGGACCAGAGATAGTCCAAGAAACCACTGAAAAAGTTCTACAAATCCGTGAACGACTTAAGACGGCACGTGATCGCCAAAAGAGTTACGCCGATATCCGTCGTAAGCCGTTAGAGTTTAATGTCGGTGATAAAGTTCTTTTGAAAGTCTCGCCATGGAAGGGCGTAGTCCGTTTCGGCAAGAAAGGCAAACTAAGTCCTTGATTCGTTGGACCCTTCGAGGTACTCGAACGAATTGGTACTGTCGCATACCGTTTGCGACTACCTGAGGAAATGCAAGGAATACACGATGTATTCCATGTTTCGAATCGACGAAAATGTCTAGCCGATGAATCCCTTTCGATGCCACTAAAAGATGTAGAAATTAACGAGAACTTAAAATTCATTGAAAGACCAATACAAATAGAAGATTCGAAAACTAAGAAACTTAAAAGGCGAACATTGAAAATCGTGAAAGTGAAATGGGATTCCTGAAGAGGACCCGAGTACACATGGGAACTCGAGTCCGAAATGAGAAAGAAATACCCCCACTTATTCTCGTAAGCAATCTCGAGGACAATATTTATTTCAAGGTGGGGAGGATGTAACATCACGTAAGTATCGGGCTAAAAATATTAATTTCCAAAGTCAAGGGACCAATTCTGCCAATTTCAAAACTCAAGGGACTAAAATGAAAAATTCTAAATTTCCTGACCCATAGCGCTACGCGATGGATCAGAAGAGAGCCCCATCGCGTACCGCGATGGGGTATCTGACACACTGTGACACGTGTGCCATGTGACACACGGTGGCAACGCCTGCCGCCACGTGGCAACACGTCTGTCACGTGTCACCACGTGACGCCTCGTGGCGTGGCGCCTGCCACGTGTCGTCACGTGGCAGGTCTACGCAGTGACTCAGCTAACCTATATCGCGATACGCGATAGGTTAGCCAAGGAGCCCATCGCGTAGCGCGATGGGATCCAAAATCGAGTCTATAAATAGCGGCCATGGGGTTGTTCATTTGGCACAGCAAAACCACAGCTCTCATATCTCTCTACAATACTCTCTCTCTAAAATTCCTCGTAAAACATGCCACGATAAATATCGATCTCCGTACCTATTATCCCGATATACATATCACTTTCCGACGACGTTCCTAGTAAAGAGGAGGTGCTGCCCCGACGTCCCGACGTTTATCTCGAAGTACGTGCCAAGAAGTGTTGGTGTCTCGATAGCGTGCCAAGGAGAAGGTGTTGATTGGGAAAGATTGATAAAGAAGATAGAGTCGAAGTGCTGCCCGAGTGTGAAGGGTATATTTAAGCCAAGCAAGGTAGGCATAATGCCCGAACAAAATAATAATACAATATTATAAAGGCTTAATACCCCAAGTCGATATTATTCTCGATAAACAAAGAAAGATATAACAAAGAAAACAAAGAAAAGAAAGATAATATATATATATATATATATATGAAAATATATATGTATATAAGATTATTCTTTGTTATGAAATATATTATTTAAGTGTAATGAGTATACTTAAGTAATAAAGAAAGAAAAATATGTTTCTTAATGAAGAAGAAACGTCGGGTTTTATAAATAAACTAAAGGTTTATTAATATTACTTTCCAACTAAAGGTTTTAAAGTAAAAAGAGATTATGAACTAAAGGATCTACGAGATAAATAAGACTAAAGGTCTTAAGCCGGATCGTGCATCAGACTAACAAAGGTTATACTCGTACTATAGGTGCGAGATAGCAAGGAAAGATTCACGGACGGTGTTGGAAGCCGATCCCATTGAAAAGGTGAATACGCCTCACTTTTATAAACTTGTTTTCAAGCAAACAAACGTGTTATGTGTAAAACTTTACATGAGACTAAGTGTCTCTAAAAACATTGTAAATAAGACTATAAACCTAGACCTCAGGCTGTGGTATACGTTTATCTGGATCCTTACATATGTGGTAAGCAGTGGGCACATCGCACCACGCCTGGTCACGACCTCCAGCCACAATGGGCCGAACCAAAGTATGTTCGAGTGAGAATGACCTTGTGTATATTTATGGTACCTAAGTACGTCGAAACGCTGCGGTGTTTTGCTGAGGTGACCTAGTGTAGAGACTCGAGTTTATGATGATTGTTTAACTTGATTATTCCTAAGCCAATATGGGCCGAGACTTACGTGGTCTCGAGGGGTAATTAAGTAAAGAAAATATTTTTAGCGTCAGCATATTCACCAGCATTCGTTGCTGACGTTTTTTTATAACATTTTGCAGGTAATCAGAAATAGAGCTTAAAGGACGAAGAAGCTCAAGAATCCGATGGCTCGGATAATTTTGTTTAGATATTAAAATATGATGTTTTTGTTAAACATATAAACAAGTAAATACTAAACGAGACTTTCGTCTCGTCTCTTTTGTTGTAAATATTTATAATATAAATCCACATGTTTTTATAAGTCTTCCGCATTAACCCGCAACTCTAATTTATTTACAAATGTGGTACCAACTATTGATCACACGCCTAGGCTTAGAATGGGGGTGTGACAAAAAGGCATACTAAGCTTGGGATATGTCGGTAGGCCCAACTAGTCTTGAAAGGTTTCCTACTGCATATTCTTAATAAACCTAAGTAATCTTAGATTTTGTGGGTTCTCATCCTTAGGGGTCACAGTGAAACTGAAATTCGACAAGGCATAAAGAGTATTACCATATGCTAATTACCCCAATGTGGGGGAGATTAAATGCACTCTAAGTTAGCATACCACTCCGTTTTATGAAAATAAATAAAGAGTGCTGGCACCCGCAATGTCCATTTTTATACGAGCTTTAGTCTTTAATTATATATTTAGGGAAAAAGATGCCTAAGTGCAAAAAGAAGAAAAAAAAAGTATTTTATGAAAGTTATAAAAGTATTCCAAGAAGTTGGTCTGAAAATCAAAAGCAAAAGTGAGAAAGTTATGTATTGAAAAATGTCAAAGAAGCATTCTCATAAATAGAAAAAGAGGCCCAGGTGCACATACTAGACAGGACTGAGAGCTTACGTGTTACCAAGGGGATGGTGACTATGAGGATACACTATTGGGGCTCAATGTTTTTAATCAATAAATATTTTTTAGGGAATACATAGGACAAAAGTCCTATAATATTTAGGGCATGCTCGTACGACCTCACTTGACCTATCATTCACAAATTTCATCTAAATGTATTTTCTTCTTACCATTATGGGGTTCTTATCTTACAGTGATAGGTTGAATCAGTTTTCTTTAACACGATTTTTAATTGTATTTATTATGCTTGAGATGGGGTAGGTGAATCCTAACTCTAAAGGTGTGAGAACAATAAGTTTTTGATATCAGTTAAACTTAAATGCTTAATGTGCGTGGGGGCTTGATAGGCAGGTGACTGGGTTTAAGTGGACAACAATATCGACAATCGCGGTTTTTGCGTTTATTTGTGCTTTAAAATAACCTATATGTTTTTAAGATCCACTTCCAGATTATGATTCCATTGCAAATAGTTTTTTTCAGGGACGAAAACTGTTTAATTGTGAGGATATTTGATATGAGTTAAATTATACGTATTTTATATTAATAGTTCATCCATTTTTATTTGTGTTCAATTTGGTTTTTGTTGAATGTTACTCTTATTTGGCTCATATATGAATTTTAAGGGGTTGAATAAAGAATGAGCTAATATGAAGTACTATTACTAAAATTGAGACCGACGAGCGTATTCGAATGAATTTTATATATTACTAGTACTATTATTGTTGTTATCATGATTTTTATCATTACCCATTTATTTATAATTTAATAATAGTTTATATTAATATTAAAGATAGTAGGGAAAAGAAACAAAAGAAGTCATGGGGATTAAGGTTTTAACGATTGAATTCACTTATTATTATTATTAGATTAATCTTAGATGCGCAACTTATAAAAACAGGTTTGAAGTTGGCGGGCCGTTCATCACCAAATTAATGAAAAGGTTTACTATGGGCCCAAAATAAATTACTGTAGGATCAATTTAAGTGGCCTTTTGAGCAAATCGTGAAGGTCGGCGACTATAATCAAAAAATATCTATATATACTTATATATTAAATTAAGAGGAAAGAACCCTACGGAAAAAAGGGTAGGAGCCCGAATATTTTATTAACAGAGGTGGGGTTCGAAAAAAAGAGAATATTGGGGACAAAGAGTTTGACGCAAGAAAGAATAAAAGAGAGAGAAAGCCGTTGGTTCGAGCGGAGAACGTTTGGGTTCAACACCTAATCTAGAAAATATTATTATTATTCGGTTTGATTTTATTGTTTTCTTTATGGATTCAGTTTTTGAACCTTACTTATTCGGTTTGTTCTTGAGTATGGTTGTTTGCTAAAACCTTAGACCGCCTAGGCTTATGATGAACTTTTGTTGACGTTCGATTTTATTTTGGATTTTCCTTTTGTTTATGGATTTATGATTAAGTAAGAAGTTTATTGTTATTCATTCGATGCATATGTGTGCTTAGAATTGATTGATTAGTTTTTATTGTTTTAAAATTATTTTGTTGATTGCCTATCATATAATAGGATTCTGTTACGTCATCTACTGTGTGTTTTTGACTAGTTTGTGGTTGATATGCATTAAAACCATAGAAACGATATTAATTAATCAAATAGATCTAAGTGTGCTGCTAATCTAAATAGCTGTAAGGTGATAGATTATATGATAAGTCTTGGTTGTTTAAATTTCTAGATTTAGTTCTTCGTAAGGAGCCCGTCTAGGTTTGATTTATCAACTTTGTTTATATAGTCGAGTGAGTTCTTTAAACTACCTTTGATTTCCACGCTGTAAGGTAGGGTTTCTTATAGAGGTACTTGTCATAAATAAATTAGCGATCGTAAGTGAGTCTAATTAAAACCGGTAATTATAATAGCTTATTAGGATTCCATAGGTGTCTTCTTGAGAAGGGCCAAGAGTTGTGTTCGGTTTCACATTAAGTAAATAGTTTAAGATCCTTGTTCCATAACTTAACGTTTTCCTACCATTTGATAGTTGATGCATTAGGGATTCTAGCCTAGGTGGTTGTATTTCATCATCTGAACTTAGTCCAGGTTTAAGTCATCTTAAGTTTTATTAATTAATTTTAGTATTAGTTTAATCTTAATATTTTAGTGAAACCCCCCATAATAATAATAAATAAATAGTCGTGTCTGTAGTTGAGTCTAGTCTAGTTAATTTACGTAATTTAAAGAGTCTTGCGGGTTCGATATCTAGACTTACTTAGTTGTACTAGAGTCAACCGGTTCACTTGCTGGTTAGTAGTTTTAGTTAAGTTAAGAGTCTAGAATTATTGATTAGTGTCTTGGTTAGCTTATTTATAGTTAATAAATATTAGACTACTTTTAGCACATCAAAAGGTGATTGTGGAATCCTTCAATGTTGATTGGTAAGAGCCTAAACCCACTTATGCTCGCACAGGACCCAACTGGTTGTTTGACAACGACTACCTGTTCAATCAGTTTTGTGGGATGTCTACCTCCCCATCAACAAGTGCTCATGTTCCAACTTCTGTACCTGAACTAGTGTTGATGCAAATTCTTGTCAACAACATGAATGATGCCAATCTGTCTGCTGGCTCTTCCAACAGAAATGTACCGCCAGCAGCTCCTCCACAAATTATCATCAATCCTCCTCTTCAACCTGCTAATACAACCGACATGGCAACCGTTGAAGATGCTTCTGATTCTGATGACTCATTCCTGTCAGCTGACAATGTGGAACAAATTCAGCCAAAACCCACAACAAATGTTCAAATAACACCTAGGGTGGTCGAATATGTTCCCACACCTCCCTTTTCAATTGACAATATACAAGTTGTTGTTGCTGAACAAACTGCTGCTGGTGATTTTGACAACACTGCTTCTAAGCCTGTTCCTGCAGTTATCGTTCTCTTTGTTGAAAATCTTTGGGATGACCCTATTGCTGAAGAACATGTGGTTGATCAACTTGACACCGTTCAGCCGGCCACTGATGTTTTGATTAACGCTCCACACATTTTCCATCTCATCGAGAGTTTGACAGTTGATCTTCAAGTGGAACCTGTCGTTCAAGTGGAAGACATTCCTTAGTTGTCGTTCATCGGTCACACCCGACAGAAAACATCATTGGCTCTCCTTCAGCCGGCATCCAAACAAGGAGCAAATCTGGTAACATTAACAGATGTCTTTTTGCTTGTTTTATTTCACAGGTCGAACCGAAGGACTACAAGGTAGCTCTCAAGGAGAAATCTTGGGTTGAAGCTGCGCAATAGGAGTTGTTACCGTTTAAGAAGTTCAACGTTTGGAGACTGGTTAAGAAGCCAGAGCACAAGAAACCGATTGGTACAAGATGAGTGTTTAGAAACAGGAAGGATGATAAATGGGTAATCATAAAAAATAAAACACGGCTAGTAGTTCAAGGTTTCTCTCAGAGTGAATGTCTTGATTACGATGAAGTGCATGCTCCTGTTTCTAGGATCGAGACAATTTGTCTCTTCCTGTCCTATGCTTCATACATGAACTTGAAAGTGTATCAGATGGATGTGAAGACTTCCTTCTTGTATGGGAAAGTGAAATAAGAAATTTACGTCAAGCAACCGCCATATTTTGAAGATCCTGAATGTCCAAACTACGTTTACAGCCTTGATAAATCTCTCTATAGCCTTCATCAAGCACCTTGTGCTTGGTATGCTACCCTACCAGAACATCTCTAGAAGAATGGCTATAGAAGAGGTGTTATCTATCATACACTCGTTATCAAGAAGGTAAAGGACGATCAGATTCTTGTCCAAGTGTATGTTGATGACATTATCTTTGGGTCAATATGTGATAAGCTGTGTATAGAGTTCGCAAAGGTCATGCAGATTCGGTTTGAAATGAGTTCATTGGGGGAAATGACTTTCTTTTTGGGCCTTCAAGTTGGACAGAAGACGGACGACATTTTATTCATCAAGAGAAATGCGTTCACGAAATTGTTCAGAATTTTGGGTTCAAGGACGCCAATTCCCGTGTCACTCTAATTGTAACTAGACCAATGTTGGCTCCAGATCCATCCGGAAAGTTAGTCGATCAACACCTTTATCGGTCCATGATTGGCTTCCTGATGTACCTCACTGCCATCATACCGAACATTATGTTCCATGTTTGTCAGTGTGCAAGATATCAATGTGATCCAAAAGAGTCCCACTTAACCGCTATCAAGCGTATCTTTCGGTACCTAAAGGGAAAACCTTGCTTAGGTCTTTGGTATCCCAAAGACTCTCCTTTAGTGCTGCACGCGTTCACTGACAATGATTATGGGAGATGTAATCTTGACAGAAAATCAACTTCCGGAGGATGTCAATTCTTGGGAGACCGGTTAATTTCTTGGCAATGCAAGAAACAGGTCACCGTATCCATCTCCTCAGTTGAAGCAGAATACATTGTCGCCTCCGCTTGGTGTTCACAAGTGATATGGATCCAACATCAGATGCTGGATTACAGTTTGAATTTTTTTAATACCCCTATCAAGTGTGATAACAAAGCAGCGGTTTGTATAGTCAAAAACCCGGTCCACCACTCTAAGATAAAACATATTGGCATCTGAATACATTACATTCGTGATTTTTATGACCGAAACTGGTCAATATTGAAAGGGTCCACACAGATCACAACTTTGTCGACCTTTTCACTAAAGCCTGGGACCTTACCCGATTTCTATATCTTGTAGAGTCATTGGGTATGATTTGTTTTGACTGAATTTATTTTATCGTTTTGTATTTTAAAGTTTGTAAATATTTCTAAAATACGTCACAATTTTAGAGGAAGAAAATGAGTTACTTAACTTAACTCACCAAAAAGATTTATGTTTGTCCTTTAAAAAACAAATTTAAGTCAATTGACTTGCCAAAAATATTTTATATTTTACTCTATATATTTTATTTCATATCTTACTATCTTATTTATGAAAATCAGAAAAATGTCTTAAAACTGTTTTCACGTTTAAGGGAGCTCCTACTTAGAGGGAGTCGGATAATATAAAATTATAAAATTTTTGAGAAATCGATCTGACCTTTGGAAAATGATAAGAAATTGTCTTTAATGATCCTAGCAAATGAAAATAGTCGATCAAAAGCCAACAAGATCATTTCTTGATGTGTATATATGCTTGACAAATGAGTATGTGTCATAGTGATATAAACTAAATTATCCGCCTATGCTAGTGGTTTTACCTTTATGAAGCGCTTACATGACTCCACATTAAGTTATATCGATGAAGGAAAAAATGTTATTTGTCAGTCATACACAAGCCCGTTAATGATTGATCACCATAAAATTATTTTTACTTTGAGAAATATATATTAAAAATCAAAATGGAAAAGCAGAAAAACTGCAAAAGTGATTAAAAGAATTTAAATTCAACACAAAAATGTTGACAATTCACAACACAAAATGTTGATAATCAACAAACAAAAAGGGGCATATTAGAACCACACAACGTGGGGCGAACAAGTAAGTCTTAAACACTTTATATGAACGCATGTAAGTATGAACTTGGCAAGTAAGTCCACGGTTCAACCTTTATTGTCTAGAAAAGTTTAAATTAGCTCAAAATGTTTTGATTAATCATTAGGGGTCAGAGTCAGTTCGAGGTGATTTGATGAACACAAATTATGCCTGTGGTATGATGGAGTCAATAACATGTTGGATTAAATGGGGACCACATAAGTGTTATGCTTAATATATACCTTAAACGTATCACATTGACACCTAAATACTTGTTAAGTTTAAAGTGGACAAATTATATCTACAATTGACTTTAGGTTCTTGACATAATAATGTTGGAATAAAAGTGCGATCTAGGACGTTAACGGATAATGTGATTCCATGCCGTGATATTTCTCACCAAAAATATGTAAACTTTTAATGATTATAATTAGTATATAATATATAATATTAATTTAATCTTTACTCCAATTTTTTTTAAATCCTTTTGTTTTATTTTATTTTATATTTTTAACTTATATTTTGTTTTATGTATGTTTTAATTTTTTATTTTATATTATTTTACATTTTAATTTTGGTTAGTTTTAACGTATGATATTTATGGGTTTATGATAAGGTCTTTCGTGCAAACATTGTTAATGGGTGGACCGACAAAAATATATCCTTTATATATTTGAGTGTTTGGATTCGGTTTATAAATATTTTTCGGGTTTAAATTTGTAAATATATTCAGAGACTGGGGGTTGAGAGTGTAAATTCGTTTAAAACTCGAGACGTTTTGACCCTATCGCGAGATAGGCTAACCCTATATAAAGGTCCAACCAAAATACCTTTCATTTATTTACTTCACTTTTTCGCAAAACTGTCTCAACTCTTTCTCTCTCTACCTTATCCGCCGTTCTAAACCTTCAAACCCTAAACCACTACAAATCTGCTTAAATCTTTGTTGTTCACACTTAATAGTCATCACCAAATGGACAATTCACATTCGGCAATCCATATTTGGTTATTTGAATCTTGTTTGTTTTTAATCTTGTTATTCACTATTCCTTTTGGAATCGTTCATGGATCAAGGGACCGTTTGTGTTGTTGTGTGCTTGTGTAGTTGTTATAATCTTGATGTCGCTATCCTATGAAACATAAGGAGTGATTTAATTGAGTTTTTTTCATCGTTTATACAACTTTCAGAACTTAGGTCATTTCCAGACCATTTTGGGTCTCGTGTAAACTGTTTGTATGTGAAAAAAGGACTGCCCAAAATGTTTATCGGGTTCAAACGAACCCAAATAAGAAGAAAATTGATGATTTGGACTAAGTTTTGTTTTTTATTCGAATTCAGTTTGAATCGAATTGAGTTCATAATTGAATCAAATTGAGTACAAATTCGATTCGAATCAAACGTGATCACTGAAAATCCTCAAAGGGAAAAGGAATCGAATCGCATTCATGAAAATTCCATTCGAATCGAATCGAATTGAATTGCAGACTCGATTCGATTCATTTCAAACTCTATTCGATTCTTACACAATTGTATATTTTTCACTTCTACAGGTTAAAAGGATTCGAAATTACTATAACTCAAATCCGATCGAGTTACTAAAATATCGATCTAATCGAACTCAATTTCAATCGAATCGAATCTCCAGATTTGATTAGATTCATTTGATACTCGATTCGATTCATTATATATTCGATTCGATTTGTTTACACCTTGAATATGTTCTTCAAACAATATGCTACTCGAATCATTTAAATCAACCTCGATTCGATTCATTTCTCCTTAGCAGTTTTTATGACAGAATTTTCAGATTTAATTTTTATTTTATTTTTACTTTATTTATATTTAAATTTTTTATTATTTTTACTTTTGTTAACTGTTTGTATATATACCTTTCTTATTTTTGTAACTCAATGATCAATCTTGATGTTTTATTTGATAATGCTATTGCAGCAACACAACATGTATTGTCCTTTGGATCTTCCGAGGAAGAGGAGATATTTACTTTCATGATCAAAGGACTACGGGAATGCCCACTGATGCACGCTATCTCTGCTAACCAAGGGATACATACTTGTTGGATAGTGGAATTTTGGACGAAGGCTAAAATGGTGAGCGTATGGTGTTCTATCACAACTGAAGTAGCCGGGAAGAAGCTAATAGTCACAGAGGATGTTGTTTATCGAGCCCTAAATATCAAGGATGCCTCACACCATTATTATGAGCGTATCTATACAAAGGATTTGGAGGGTTATGTGAAGAACATTGGGTTTGATATAGTTTGGACCACATGTGAGAAAATACATCTGCCGCCGTATTGGAAGTTCTTGTTTCACGTCACAGTTCATTGCTTTTCTGAGTAGAAAGGGGGGTTCGATAAGCTGAATACGGAATGGGTTGGAGTAATGGCATGTTTGACAAACAAGGTTAACTTCAACTTCTCCAGGTGGTTCTTTAAGTGCATGCAATCTAATGTGCTCGCAAAGAACACCTGGATGATGTATCCAAGGTTTTTACAACTGATTCCGGACGACTTGATGTCCGAGGTTCCAAGACCGGTCTACATAGAGGAATTTGATGATGAAGGAAACATGTTACCACCCACCAAGCCTCACCATGCCAAGATAGTGAAGTAAACTGTGTTCAAGGCTATGTTGGAGCCTGTTGGAAGAAGTGGGTACAAGTATCGAGGAGAAGAGTCTAGTATGAAGTTTGGTTTATTTGCAAAAACTGAACCTGATAGTGAGGAGACTACTAAGGAAGAAAGTGATGGTGATAGTGGAGATGATGGATATGATGATGGTGAAAGCGGTGATGACCAAGAGCATGATGGTGAGGCCACGGATTCTGACACTGACGTCGAGGGTGAACACCGAACCAAGAAACTTAATGACAAGAAAAGGAAGGCTTTCAGTAAGCCTTCTACTAGTGGTTCATCCCAACATCAGGATGAGGAGGAAGAAGAAGAGGAACCCGAGCGACCTCTCAAACGTTTGAAGAAGACAAAGGACTGCAAGAAGTCCGGACCTTCAAAGATACCGACATCGATTAAGGCAATATTTCCCTCTGCTTCCACTTTGACACAATCACAACCAACCAACCTATCACGCACCTTAAAAATCCTTAAAGGCAAACAAACTCATGTGCCGAAACTTAAAACCAAAACCAAAGCCAATACAAAAACCAAAACCAAACCTACTTCTAGGAGACTCCATGACTCACCCGTAACCTCTCCCGAGCAATCCCTTACACAAAGACCAACCCATCAAAGGCCGCCCCAACCAAAACTGAAACCGAACCTACCCATACCTCACCCATACAACAACTACATCTCTCCCCACCTAGGACAATCTCACCAATCTCGACCCCATTTAGCTCATCCTTTACCTCACCACTAAAGGGAACCACATTCTGGTCAACCACATTCATTACCTCACCTAATACCTTACCCATAACCAGCCCTACCCAAACCATTAGCCTACTTTTAGCCTTAACCTCACCCTTAGCCACCCAAACCATAACCATGCCTACCCAAACCTCACCACAAACTATATTCTCAATCACACCACCCACAATCACCCAAAGCCCAGTCATATAAGCCATTCCTTTGTCAAGTGGGAAGTCAAGGAATCCCCCAGTCTATCGGTTCTCGTTTTATTAAATAAATAAATTATGAGTTATTATGAGTCGGGCTTGTGTTGTGTTAAATGGATAAGAGTTATGGACTTGGGTTAAAAGGAAAGGAGAAAAGACCATGGACTTAAGCCCATGAACACAAAATATATAAACCATAATCACCATTTAATCCTTCATTTCACATATTCCATACACCATCCAAAACACACACTTAAGCTCTCTCTCTAGTTCTCTCCTTATCTTAGCCGAAACCAAGAAGGAAACCGAGCACCGACTCGAGGTAATGATAGTATGATATTGTATGAACTCAAACCCATTAGATTTAGTCGCGAAACGACGAGCCGACACCCTTAAACCGTTAAAATCACGAGATCAGGATGGAATCGGGTATAAACCGAACAAAAGATGAGCTTAGGGGTCACCCTAGCTCAGATCTGGATCGAACGGGACGAAAAACGGTGGAAAATAACCAAGATCTCGCTTTTCCGGCGAGATCCCTGTTTTCCGGCGATGACGGCGCCGGAAAAGGAGGGTATGTGGTTGAATAATATCAGATAATGTTTATGACATTCTAACCTAACCCTAATTCGTTAACGGAGGTTTAACGAACTAGCCTTAATTCGTTAACGGAGGTTTAACGAACTAGCCTTGATTCGTTAGCTAATTCGTTAAGGAAAAGAATGACAAACTAGTCTTAATTCGTTAAGGAAAAGAATGACGAACTAGCCCCATTCGTTAAGGTCCAGTTCATTATGAGGACCAGTTCGTTATAAGGTCCAGTTCGTTATAAGTACCAGTTCGTTATGAGGCCTAACTTGTTAAAAAGGCATATTTTTTATAATACTTAATTCGTTATGAACTTCCATTCGTTAAGGACTGAATAACGAATTAGAACTTTGAAAGAATGACAGAAAGGTCCCTAGACTTAGAATAAAATGGATAAATACATAGAAGCCCTCGAACTTTTTAAGTTAGCAAATAATATAATAATTAAAAATCCTAATGGAAAATGTGTTAAGACAGCTAATGAAAAATATAATAATTAAAAATCCTAGCCAGGGGCTCTGCCCCTTGGACCCCGCTAGGGGCTGCCGCCCCTAGAACCCCGCTGCCAGGGGCGCTTCCCTCGGACCCCCGTTCGTTAAGGGTGATAATTAAACTAAAAGCACGTTATGGATAGTGAAAGTAGTTAATACGCATAATTGTTATACAGTTAGCCCTGCACAACTAAAGAAAGGGATTACCATAAACGGTGAACGTGACCGCATTCAGGTGAGTTTCTAGCCCCATTCCTTGTTATGTTTTCGGGGTTGTGTGCATACTCGATGTGATTTGTTAATACACTTATCCTAAGTGATAAGTGTATGCCTTATGTGAATTATGTGAAAGGTATGATTGACTGCTTGTCGGTACATGAACGATCTTCGGATATTGCACGTATTGTCAAGTTATGATTATGGATATAATGCTATGTATAATATATGAAGGATGTGTACGTATGTTATGAATGAATGTAAGAGGTAGCCAGGTACAGAAGAAAAGGACTGAGCCCTAATAATACTCAAGGTAGAAAAGGGACTGAGCCCTAATAATACTCAAGGTAGAAAAGGGACCGAGCCCTTTATAATCTCGAGGCAGAAAAGGGACTGAGCCCTAATAATACTCAAGACAGAAAAAGGGACCGGGCCCTAATAATATCCGAGGCACAATAGAATAATGTAAAGTAGAATTTAGAATAAAGTATGAAGGTAAGTATATATATCATGTACGAAGTATGAGAATATAAAGTATGTACGAAAGTATGTAGTAAATGAATGTATTGTACGTTGTATGATTAACTAGAACTCACTCAGCGTAGCTGACTTTTAGTATGCACGCAGGTGAGTAGAATGAAGCAGCTCGCTTGAGGGGAAACACGTGGCACACGAATAAGAGACTGGCATCTGAAGACTCAAGACGTTTTATGTTTAATACTTAGTTTTTGAAAGACAAGTTGTTCGTTTAAGACAAGTTATAGGTTGTTATGAAATGTTTTATGAAAGTTTTTATATTCCGCGAATGTTTTTATTAACTCTGATGATTAGAACTATGTTGATGAGTAAATCCAACATCC
Source organism: Bidens hawaiensis (assembly GCF_021521415.1). NCBI lineage: Eukaryota > Viridiplantae > Streptophyta > Magnoliopsida > Asterales > Asteraceae > Bidens > Bidens hawaiensis. The sequence goes on from NW_027505544.1 coordinate 83,635, forward strand.
AAAGTAAGGCACCGGTAACGGGGCCTTACAGATCCAGGCTCCGGAGGAATCAAATGAGAAAAGGGTCAAACAGGAACACCTATTTATCAAGTTTGTGAAGGAACAAGAAGAGACAAATGAGAAAGTTGTGAAGGAAAAAGACACATTGGCTGCTCGAGTTTCTCAGTTGGAGCAAGACAAGGAGGTTGATAGAGCGCTGATCGAGAGTCAGCGCCTGTGGATCGAGACTCTGCAAAACCAAGTCAACAATCAACACACTTTGTTGACCAATCAATATCTGTTGAATGTTGAACGTCATGAGGAGGTGGCGCTTCTTGAATCGGGGTCTCATGTCTTAAGACTAATCTACCTTCTTCCCCAACCTTGCACAAAATTTGAGAAGAGAGCTAGACTAAGGTGTTGACAAGACGATGATTGAGGTCGAAGGACTTGATACTCGAGTCCGTATGTTGGAAGGTGAATCGGGTTCCTCAGAAAACATTGAAACTTTGATTGGTGAGAATGTTGATTGGGAGCTGAGATTGAATAATTAAAAGCTTTGATTGATCAACACGAGCATTTCATAAATGCTCAAGTGCAGGTGCATGAAGGTTTTGTAAATCGGCATCTTGGAGTTATTGAGATCATGAAGATGACAGAAGATATTCAAGAAACGATTGAAGACCGTTTTCAGAAGTTGGACTAACTATGACTCCGATGATGATAAAGACAACAAAGGGAAAAGGAGATTAGTTTTTTTGGCCGAGATTATTACTGATGCTCAAACCGTTAGGTCTAAGGACGGTGCAAGTGGTGGTGGTGCAGGTGCTGGAGTTGGTGTTGGTGAAAAAACAATGGTCACTGGTACAATTTTTGAGACCACTGTTGTTTCAACTGTGAGTGTTGAGACCGTTTAAGTGACTACTCTGGATGTTGGAGCAACTTTCGCTGGGAACGAGGATGAAGTTGTGGTTGAAGAGGAGGACTATGACGAGTCCGATGACGAGGAATATAAAAATGAATATGGCGAGGAAGACGATGATGAGGGTGATGATCCTCATGATAGTTCTGATGAACCGCGTAGTGGTGGCGGTAATGGTATTGATGATGAAGGCGATGATGGTGGTGGCAATTGAACGAGTCACCCACGTGATGACTCTCCAAAGGATGTTGTCACAGAAGATCCTGCGAGGAAATAAGAGATGCGGATGCTTCATTGGAGGCTGAGATCTCCTCGATTTTTAATGTTGATGATATTGCAGGTACCGAGTCTCCAGTTCAAGAAGTTGTGGAACACGACAAGGAAAATAAAGATGATGATGAAGGTATCAACTATTTTCTAAACCCAAATACTCTGGTTCGTGATGATACCATTGTATCGCTTCTTGCTCATACTGCTGTTGAATCATCTCAAGCTCCGAGACGTCGAAAGAATAAGTTCTACTCTATCAGAAATCGAGCAAGTGTTCGAGACCGATTGTATCCCTATCTTGATGATTCTCATATTGTTTACTGCAACTGGCATCCCAACAATGAAACTTGGCCCATTAGACGAGCAAATGGAGACCTGACCAACATGCATTTCAAGAATATGCACACGCTGTCCGAGCTTTAGAGCTTGAAATGAATTACTTTAGAAGAATTGTGGGCCACTACACGACGGAGAATGAGCTTAAGATATGGTTTAACCGGTTTCTGAGAAAGGAATGGAAGAAGGACTACCCCAACTTCAAACTTAATAAGGGTAAGTCTTATCGGCATCTAAAGAAAGTTGATCCAGCCACCGGGAAAAACAAGAAGATGTGGAGGTACAAGACACACAAAGAAGGGCGAGCTATCTATCTATCATGGTGAACCTTTCTTGCCAAACTTGTTCCAACATTTTAATTGTTAGGAGTTCGACAACAACACGGGGGAAGCAGTTATTCACTGCAAAGACATGCACCACCTCCGATTCTTTGATGAGCACGAGCTGGCCGCCCTCAACAAAGAAGTGTTGAAGTTGTACAACTCCCCACTGGGAACAATCGAAGATGTCCGAAATGACAACACGGATGGAATAGTTGAGAAGTTCGACAAGTTTGTCCATTATCTTGTTGACAGTCAACTATTCAACTGCGAATCCGGCTTTGATTACGAGACCGACTGAAGTCAGAAGCTATAGGATCAAATACTAAAAACTAGAGGGAGACTATAGGGCCATGTTTTGTATATTAGTCTTTTGTATTTGTTTGATCTATTCACGATGTATTCTATTAGCTTGTCGGTCTGTTTATATATGTTTGGGACCGAGGTCATGTAATGTTGAGCCCATTGAGCCGAATATAATAGAAAGAGGGATGTGATGCTTCTCCTATAAATAAGAGAGAATGCCTATGCACTCCATAACCTTATTGAAATAATCTTATTCACATCTCATCAACTCTCTCTCTACTCAATCTTTTTATCCATTTCGGAAAATAACAAACACAAACAAGATCGAGATCTCGGTTGCTTACTAGTGATTTCCGCTAGCTAGTAAGTGAGATTGATTCAAGAACTTAGTTGTTTGATCCGTTCTTAGGACCTACAGGTTGGACCGTTGGCAAAGATTTTTAAAGGTGAGATTATGATCGACCAATACATAAAATGTGAGGTTATTTATTTCAAATTTGCTTTTTAGTTTATTAACTAGGTTTTATAACCCGCGCGTTGCGCAGGTTTGTGTCTAGAAATTTCGACCTCACGGGTTGCGAAACTGTGAAAAGAACCATATTGACAAAAAAAAAAGAGTTTTAACAAAGAAAACATAAAACCAATTTCTCAAATCTACATATCAACATATTCATTACACAACAAAGATGCTCAAAACACACAATTCCTCGTGGCCATTGCCAACAAACCACAACCCACCGGCTAAAACCTTCCAATAAAAAAGAAAGAAACCAGGAAAGCTCCATTGCAACCGGCGAGAACAAAGAGGAGAACAAAGAGGCTCAGATAAACAATTCATCAGTGCCATCACCAACAAAGCACAGCTCGGTGGCACTACGGCTGCAACAAAAGTCGCCATGCCAAGTAGTTGACCACCATCATCGTCGGCTAAGAGAGAGAGAAAAAAACAGTCCGAACCTTGCCATGCCACATCATTTCCTTTATAGTAAAACTACAATGGAATAATATAGCATTAGTAACTTCATCAAATATAATTAAAAATGTTACTTTTGTGGAACCAAACGTTGATTAACACCACCAATTTCTAAACTCAAAACATCATCAATCAATAAATCATTTTTACCCCTTCCTTTCAAAATCTTGATACCTCATTCCCATTCCCTATGTCGAAACATCCAGCGCAATCCATATTTAATTTCTTGTTATTCAAACACCCAAGAAACTTACCCCTAGTTCCACTCCAGTTGTAAATCTTTTCCCTTCAGAACTCAGTTGTGTGGAATTTGAAGTCAAACCGAAAAGGGGGCTATGAATGGTGTTCAATGTTTCTGAATTAGACATATAGCTTCTGTAAAAACCAAAGTTTCAACCAAAAAAACCGAACCAAATTTATGGATTTTTATTTTTAACTTTGAATCTTAAGTAATTTATTAAAACTTAATAAGTAGCATAACCAAAACTTTTAGCCCAAAAATATGATAATAATTAATCATTTAACTAATAAAATAATTTAGGCCCGAATCTATTATTTTGGGTTAGTTTATATTTTCAACCCAAAAATTTCAAATCCAAATTAAATAGGAAAACCAATACACATGAAACTGAACCAAAACTAAACGGTTTTTAAAACTCCAAAACCAGTGTTTCAATTTTAAGTTCAGTTTGAGTCTGAAACCGACTCATGCACGCTCGTAATCTATAATAATCAACTAGTAATCTATAATAATCAACTATATAGAACTGTTACTAACCACATACCTTAAATGTAAGAGTTCCTCTATCTTTCTTATCCTTTATCTTGAGGATATCAATTACGACTGTAATCTCAATTGAACTTCTTTTTCAACTTCCGGTTCAAGATCAATAAGAGGCAACTTGCTATCCCCAAACTCTTGTCTTGATCTAAAACCTGTTTGGATCCCAACACATATAATCATAATATATTTAACTAATAATTTATTGTACTTCAAATATAGCAAACTGTGTATCCTTATCTTGTGCAATCAACTCATTTTCATGATTCCAAACAGGATTAAAGTTGTTATTGTCAACCTTTTTTTTGAACTTTTCTATGCAGTCACATAAGGATCAAATTCAGATATTTTTCAAACACGATAGCTTTTGATCGAGTACCAAAAGGGGGGATGTACTCCCTCATGACTTGTAGAGTACATGACCCATGTCCTTTTTCATTAACTTAACTGAGTGTGAACGTCAATCTTGATGGTGATCTTTATGAAGCAGAGACTACCAACCTGACATTACTAAAAAAAGGTCCTGGTCAAAAATAATCCACATCAAAACAAAGACATTACATTGAACAACACATTTAAGGCAAATTGTAAATTCCAAATACGAACAATAAACAAAAAGGGCACACACCTCAATCCACTGCCGACGGTGGTCGACAACCACCGGTCTCCATCATCGTCGTAGCCAAGGGTTCCAAAACGGAACCCGGCAACTGTCACAATATCGGTGTCACCTAGTGTTTCCAAAATTGAACCCAACAACAAACGAATCTGAGCCGCCGTCGAGTATCTTTTTGATAGGCGCCTCTATTTGTAAGGGGAATTCGCTTCTCAACCAACGCCTTTTAAGCAATATCTTAAGTAGGGGTAGGGCTCTTAGGCAGCAATAGAAATGACTCCAGATGATTGGAGACGCAACAGTGTAAATCTTAACTTTGCCGATTTAATAAACACCTTGTTAATACCGGGAATCCCAATACGCATCATACCAGGGTTCCAAAACTGAACCAGACAATAGTCAAATACACATCATTACCGTCTTATTGCCACCGCCTTACTTCTGCACAACCAGAGACAACCAAAAGTGACCATCGCCTCAAAGTGAACAATTATAATCCCTTAATTTTGCCACAACCATAAGTCATCGGCCTCCGCCACATCTCGCCTAGGGTTCCAAAATGGAACCCGACAACAATCAATGCATCGGTATTGCTTATGGTTCACAAAACAGATTCAGGCAACAACAAATGTACGTTGCCACGCCAAAGTGTGAATTATCATCACAGCCGTAAACGAATCTGATGTCACAAATAAAAACTAAGCGCTTAGAATGTACAAAAAAGAGCACACCAATTTTCTGCCACAAACCGAAACAGGTAATCAAAGGTAATCGTTATGATCTGAACACCACAATTAGATAAACTAAAAACCCATTTTCACAATCATAGTGCGAACACATGAAATTCACAACAGTCAACAATCTAACTTTAGCTACAGATCATATTCATGGCTGAATTGTAGTTGCTTCTTTCCAAGAACCACGGTCGCCGTGCCAAGAGTCAGTCATCATCATCGCCCAAAAACCCAAAAGGTGTGGCACAATCATTAAAGCATTATGTCAAACACCTTATGTGCACCATACCTAGGCTCAGAAAATCATCACAGCCTTTCTAAAACCCAAACGAACATAGGCGCATTTCATCGAGCACCTCATGTGCACCATATATAACATTACAAATCACATACGCAAGGCACCACAAGTTATTTGAAATTATTCCATGTGCTAGAAGAATTCGTTGTCAGCATAATGTAAGTTCATGAAAACACCGCCGCCATTTAGAATCAAATGGAACAACACACTGATTGCAATTTGGGGTTTTCACGGCCACCAGAACACCGCCGCTACCAACCACCGTCACCTAGGGTTTCCAAACAGAAACCCGGCAACAGTTGGGCAACAACCTCGCTCACCCTTTTCCGGTCGTTTCCTAACAACGCCACGACACCGAACCCCGTCTTTAACACACCACGTAGGGATTCAGATGGTCCTGATGACGGTGGTGAACACCATAGCGGTGACGTCGGCGGCTTGGCTCCGGTGATGACGATGGCGGCAGATGGTTTTGCCGCCGGTGAAGACCAAGAAGACCTTACTAAAAGACCATCGGACCACCACGCTACCTAGGGTTTCCAAATAGAACCCGGCAACGGTAGATAGGATATTGAACACGGTGGCCTTGACGACTTTGGTGGTTGAAGATGTGCTTGCAGAGGTTGAAGACGATGGTGACTGGTGGCACATGAGATGAAGAAGAAGAAAGAGAGAGAAGATAGACGGTGGCCGGTGGGTGTAAAGAGTCAATAAATAGGAATTCTGAAAAGGAAGAGATGATTCCCTAGGAAATCAACGCGTGTAAAGTAAACAAATACGTGGCAAAAGGTATCATGTTCACAGCAAATAGTACAAACACTAAAGCAGCCTGAACAACAAAAGCAACACAACATACAACTCTTAAAGTTAAGAAAGTTGTGTTTTAATATATATATATATACTAGGTTATTTGCCCGTGTAATACACGGGTCGAAATAAAATAAGTGTTAATACATCAATTTTGAATTAGATATTACGTTAATTCAAATTACCTCATAATTTTTCAAAGTTCTAAAATGGTACTTTCATATTTTACATAGTAAATGCAATAGTTTATATATTAAAGTATAATAAAATTAGATATTTTACCTCATAATTAGATATTCCGAGTAAGATTTTAATTTAAAATAAAGGATAATAAAATTTAGGCAAGATGTTTTGTTGATTATATATTTAATTAAAAATACATTTGATTGATTTTAATTTGTAAAACTGGTAATTTAATTCTAAGAGATAATTATTAAAGTGGTATTTTTGAATGTGTAATACCTATATAAATTTTAACATACCTATTTGTATCTCATTGAGTTTACAAATTCTTCAAAATGTGATATGATAAATCGAATTATACACCCATAACTTGTTAATAATTTAAGATTTAGTTATTTATCCTAACATTGTTTATTAATACAAATAACTCTAGTGATATAAGTTACGTAACTTTATTTGTTAATATTTAAAGAAGAAAGGGTAAATTAAAAATAGTTGTTTTATTGACTAAATAAGTTTAAGAGAAAGGAAATCTCCGGAACTAATGTGTTATGATGATGATGATGATGATGCGTTCAACGAGGATAAATATGAGTTTTATTGTTAACATCTCTAGCATTAACATCTCTTTTGTAAGTTAGATATTCTTTTTGTATGTGGAGACACATGTGGGTTTTGATTATTTTCGAAGAATTGGATGATTTTATAGTGCTATTTTTGTCTAGAAACTTCATAATAGGTTTGCATGTGTATGGAATCTATCAATTTGACTACTTAAATTGTCATAGTAAATTGTTAATTCTAGGGTTCACGGTTGAAGAGGTAGGTCCCAGCAGAGTCCAGTTGGACCCGCAAGACTCACATCAAAGAGGGACGTCTGCGCAGTTGAACCCGCAAGACTCACCTTCAACAGGGACGTCTGCCCAAAGGCTAAACTCGCAAGACTCCTTGAAGAGAGACGTCTGCGCAGAAACCAACTGGATCCGCAGGACCCACCATGCTCAGAGACGTGACGTCCTTACGCGTAGTACGCAAGCTGTTCCCGCAGGAAAAGCCTCCCAATAGTCGACGTACTCCGCCTGTTCCCGCAGCAACGGATACTAGCCATCAGGGAAGGCTACCCGCACAGCAAGGCTACACGCACAAGGCACTTAACTCTTAAATAATTCAGTAATGTCACCTGAAGAAGGAGTGAGCAAGCCGGGAACACTCCCGCACAAAGCCGGGAAAACTCCCGCCCAAATGAGCCAGTCCGTACGATACTGGAGGATCTTTTGTACTGTACCTGACGAGGTATGGACAAAAGATCTGACCAAAGATACGACAGCTCACTGACAACAGTATGACGAGCAGCACGCTCTTGTACTGTATGTCACTATTAGCCGCTGCCTACTCACCAACCTGTCGGAGGACGTGCATAGCCTGCAGTTGGTGGAACAGGAATAGTACACAGCCGGCCTGGTCACTATCAGCCGCTACCTACCCACCAACCACCAGCATGGCATGTGCGTAGCCCACAGTTGGCAGAACAGGAACACTATTCAGCCGGCTGTACCTGCTTGGCCTTCGGCTATAAATACTCCAACACCTTGGAATGGTAGGATCTCATATCTCATATCTTGATATATTACCTGATATCTGCTCTAGTCATTCTCTTAATATACACTTATATTCAAGAGCAATCTAGTCTGATTCTCACGCCGGAGGGTGGTCACAAGGAGGTACCCCCCCTTCTCAGTGACAAGCTCACGGTGTCTGTTTTGCAGGTTATCAGAAGAACCATCTTTGTCGGACCTAACCCCTCGTGGGAAACATCTATTTAACCCCCAGATTATCCGTAATATGCCCGGGGTCGGTTAGTGTTTCTTCAACTGTGAAATCGAGGTTGTTGATTTGTATGGATGTTGTTCATCTTTAATATTCAAATATGGATTAAATATCACCAATACGATGTGTTCAGAATAGCTAGGATAATATAGCAAAACATCAAGGTCTATCAACTAATTTATATTCTAAAGTTTATATTGCACATAAAGTGTATGAAGAAGTGCTTCCTTTGTTAAATTTTTTTTTAACGAAATGAAAATTTAATGAGTGAAACTAGTTTGATGAAACTAAATGTGAAAGGTAAATGATTCAGTTGATTAAAATAACCCACGTGTGTTGGAGAAACCATATCAAATACATGACTATTGATATGTTATAATTCTAACTTTGGAAAGTTAATGGGTGGGTGGAATAACTCAATAAACAAATTCTCCTATGGGCGAGGTAAATGAGCTTACTATGTATTATTAAGTATCTTGTGTCATTTAAATTAATTTAAAAGCTTTTATTGTAAGAATCTTACGTAAGAAGTACTCTACATAGTTCCCAAGGACGATATTTGAAAATTTTAAAAGTTTACTATGAGACGTGAAACTGACTATAAATAAAAAGTTAACTGTTTAATATAAGATGTATCTTGATAGTCTAAGGAGTGTGTTGAACTAAAAAAGTTAACTTCTTATTTATAGTCAGTTTCACATCTCATAGTAAACTTTTAATATTTTCAAATATCGTCCCTGAGAACAATGTAGAGTACTTACGTAAGATTCTTAGTTGTGCTAAAGTCAAAATTGTAACGCCCTGGTTTTAGTTATGTTATAATTTTATTAAATTGGGTTACTGGTCAATGGCCATGGTTGTGTATATTGGTCAAGCTAAACTAATAATTCACGCGTTACATGAATTAAGCTAGTGAGTCCAATTTAAATTGACCTTAGGTATGACGAACTAGCTTATGTAATGTAGTAATTCAACTTAAAAGTAATTTAAGTATCACATGTAATATGTCCTAGTCTACTGGAATGGATGTGACATATGTTCCTAAGGTTAAATAGAAATTACATGTAACATGATAAAAGGCTAATAAATATAATATGACATGGATTAATGAATATCAAACTAATGATTGAATGGAAAATGATTTCAATAGTTTAGTATCTAATGTAACTTCGGGTCAAAACTGGAGTTAAACCTCATTGTTGGGGGACTATCCACATATTCTTGAGGAGGTTCAACTATGAACAAAAAATTAGGAGGGGGGCGGTTTGGTGTTGCTATAACAGGGAAAAGTAAGCAAAAGTGGGATAGAGGGTGTGTACGATCAGCTAAAAGGGATGAAGTAATATGGTTCATTCGAACAAATGAAAGAAGAGACACCATGAGGCTAATCAAGACTAAACAACGTGTTTCTGGAGGCTTGGAGAACCTTGATTGTCCATGTGATTGTGTGTGGCATCTATAAACTGAAGCAAAAGGGTTATAGTGCTAGGTAAATATCAAGGAGTGTGATAAAATCAGTTAATTACGAAAGAGCAAATCATACTTGGCCAATACGTTGGAGTGATTGCCTCCACATAATTAGTTTGCATATAATTTGTATTTAATAGTGTCGTTAGTATTAGTAATTGTATTGTATTTATATCTCTCATTTTAGTTGAACAATTCATGGTTTCATAATATATTCAGAACATTAATATTAAATACCAAAATTTAAGACAATCACACAATTTGAGGCAAGTCACCATGGAAGATGTGACCATGTGCGTAGGATGCCAATTTGGGTAGTATGGGAAAATGTAATAATATGAAAGTAATTATCAAATCAATATAATTTCCTTAATAGGGAAAGCAAAATGTAATAATATGAAAGTAATTATCAAATCAATATAATTTCCTTAATAGGGAAAGCTCGTGTACAGAAATGGTTGGGTATTTAAGTAAGTAGCAAACTTTGTCTTGTCTTGTTACATAATTCGCTTGTGACAATCTCGTGTGTTTTTATTTGAATGAATGTATAAACGTTGGCTTCTTTTAATAGGAAAATTGGATTTTAATAATCCCAACTTAATGCAGTTGGCTGATAATAATCTCAACTTTGAAAGTAGTTGTCACTGGTCTCAGCTTTCACACTATTTATTTTCATTGGACACCCGTTAAAAAAAACTTAACGACGTTATGTTTTTTTCCAAATTTCAAACTGATATTTTAGGGCTTTTGATCGGAATGAGAATACGAGTCGATTGATGAAAAACTTACTTCCAAACGGTGGTCCAAACGACTAAAGGAAGCTTCAATTTCGGTGTTTAAACTTTTAATTAACAAAATTCAAACTGTTTGAAGCATCGTTTCGAGTTAAGTTTTACATCAATCGACTCGTATTCTCATTCCGATCAAAAGCCCTAAAATATCAGTTTGAAATTTAGAAAAAAACATAACGTCGTTAAGTTTTTTTTAACGGAGGTCCAATGAAAATAAATAGTGTGAAAGTTGGGACCAGTGACAACTACTTTCAAAGTTATGATTATTATCAGCCAACTGCATTAAGTTGGGATTATTAAAATCCAATTTTCCCTTTTAATAATAAGAAATCTAGAGAAAATTATAAATACCTATTTATGAAACAAACATTGAAACTTTTATCTATGAATTCACCAACGTAAGCTGATTTAATTTAACACATGTTTTAGGTGAGATTAGTAAGTGGTGACGTGAGATCCCTAGAGTATCTAGCATGGGTTGTGGGGGGCATCATAGGTTAATTATAAGTTGTGCTATATATCATGCCTGCTAAGAATCTTCCCATCTTGAAAACCCTTCAGAGAAAAACAAAGTGGTCAAATTGAACCGAGACCCAGTTGTCAATGGCGAATCATGGGATTGATATACGATTTTTGATTACTTTTGGTGTGTAAAGGATGTTTCTAAGTACAGTGGTTTAGATGGGTTATGTCACCCGAATTGAGAATTAGCATGCTATTACCATTTTTGGAAAATATAAAACTGATAGAATATATACCTTAAGAAGGGATAAAGATCATACATTGGCCTACAATTAGGTGATTGAAGCCATGCGCTCATATACCACTTATTGGTTGTCACCATCCATGTTAGTCTGTAAAATCGTGGCTTACGGTAGTGCATCCCCAGGATCAGTAGGTTGGAGATAGTTATAACCCACAAGATGGGCTTGAGTTAACCGTCTAGAGGAGACCGATTCTGAGTTTACACTGTCCGAGAAGTCCAGCCCGGATGAGAAGGACACTACTATGGTGGATTGAGCCAAACATGTTGTAGCAATTACAATAAGGGGTCTTCAAATTCGATATCTGAAAATTTCGGATATCTGAAATTTCATACATGAATTCGGATATTAAAATGGATACCCGAATTGAAAAAAATTACATATATTTATATATTTTAAAATAATTTATTTAATACTGCAAATTAAATATGAAAAACAAATACGTATGCTTCGTTTATTTTTCTAATATCATTTTCATACCCACCATTCATCAAAACCTAATATCCACACTACCTCGATCACTAACCATTAACCATCACTGGCCATCAATCATTACCGTATTTTGAAAGGGGTAAATGTATGTTGGTCCAGTTGTAACAAATTTGTCGGATTTTGAAAGATTTCGAAACCAATCGTGGTTTCAGAACATTTAAACAAATTGTTGTGTAGGAAAGAACAAGTTTGTTGCGTATGGGAAATTTGGTCATTCCCAGATCTAAATTAGGAGTTGAATCTAGTTTCACGACTCATTAACATTGAATCAGCAACCATCATAACCTTGAGTGCATGCAATAAAAAGATTCTCCGTATTTTTTGTTGTGTAGGGAAATAACTCATTCTGTGGCGGTTAGATCTAGAGTTTGGTGGTGATAGGTGGTGTGTGACGCTAAGGATTTGGGAATACAGCCACCGTGGTAAGGCGAAGAACTTGAATTTATAAAATTGATTATTTTATCAGGTTTCGATTTTGCTATGTATGAACAAAAAAATAAAAAATTTAAAAACAAAAACAAAATGAATGAAATGAAAACCAACTTAAAAGGCCGAATCTAAGTAATTTATATGAAACTAACAAATAGTATAGCTAGGGGTGTTCTTCGGGTTTGTTTTCGGGTTTCGGGTTTTTCGGGTCGAGTTCTTCGTGTTTCAAAGTTTTAAATCTTGACCCGAAACCTAACCCGAATATCTTACGGGTTTTTCGGGTTCGGTAATTCGGGTTTGGGTTTTTTCGGGTTGGGTTAATCAGATTTCGAGTATTCTATAAAACAAAATAAAAAACAAAAAAAAAATTAAAAAACTACAATGTTAAAATTAAAACAACATATTATTCTTTGTTCTTAAGCAACTAATAAAATAATAAACCAATATAACTTGATAAAACAATTCAAAAGAAGAGTAAAACAAACTTGAACCATAACCGTCTTCAATCGGGCGTGATTTGGTTGTTCGATTACGGTTGCTATTAGTAATAAATGGAAAACATAAATTATCAATAAATAATCGATCTATAATAGATGTAATGAGAACAATTGATTAGGACCAGATTTTGAAAACGTTAGCGGCTAAGAATAAGCCTATTATACCTAAATATATATTTAATTTCAAACTAAAAGTTTATTCGGGTTGACCCGAAACTTATAAATCAAACCCGATAACCAACCAGAATTACTTTTGTTCGGGTTCGGGTTAGTCTTTTCTCGGGTTCTGGTTTTTCGGATCGGGTTAGTTCGGGTTCGGGTACGTGTTTTCTCGGGTTGAGTTTCGGGTAAAAGTGACAGCCCTGAGTATAGCCCATAAACTTAAGTCTTAATGTGTCATAATTAATTACAGATATAGATAAAAAAAATTGTGGTTTGGTGCCGTAAATAGCCTATTGGTCCACTTGGCATCACCTTTACTTCTTTTTGTATTTAATTTTTTGTTTTAAATAATTTACAATTTTTAGTTGTTATTATTATTAGTACACCGTTGATACCGGCCGAACTCGTGTTGGTTTGCGGTCGCAAAACATTGCTATTAATAAAATTATTATTATTTTTGGTTCGTCGCATTTTTTTGTTTTATATATGTTAGTTTGTTGTATTAGTGCTCGGATTCATGTTGTTTCACGCTCACAACAAGTTTTGTCAAGGGACATCACTTTCAATACCACCACGTTAGTTCACATCCGTAACACACTTTTTTGTTCGTCGCGAGTTTTGTTGGTGAACTTATATTTTTGTTTAGTTTTGGTGCCGAAAGCGATACCGACCGAATTCGTGTCGGTGCACCTCCACAACCCGCGATTTTTATTATTATTTTTTAAAATATGTTAATTGTTGTATTTCAGTGTTGATGAATTTATTTTTTTATTGATTTACCATCAACCATCGCAACGCACTGGGTGTGATCCCTAGTTACATATTAATTAAGCCCAAAATTTGTGGGTTAAATTAATTATGGTAGGACCTAGAGGTGTACAAATCGGGTTTTTCAAACACTCGGGTTCGGGTATGACAGGGTATTGAAAAATCGGGTATTGGCAATAACCGGGTCGAGTTCGGATCCATGTATTATCTCTAAAAACCATACCCTATGTATCGGGTTCGGGTCGGGTATAAAACCGGGTATTTGAATACCCTATTTCAGGGTATAAAAAAAACCCTATTTTGGTTTTTTCTGGTTTTTTCCGGGTATTTTCGTATATATATTGGATTTTTTAAGGGGTTGCACCTATTAGGATTATTTTTCCTGGTATTTTTCGGGTAATATCGGGTATAGATCGGGTATTTGAAAAACCCGGTTCCAGGTATATGTAAAACCCGGTTCAGGTATGGAATCGGGTTTTCGGGTACCGGGTACAAATCGGATCAGGTTCCGGGTACGGGTTTTGGTACTGAAATACGTACCCTATCCGTACCCTACGGGTAGGGTCGGGTACGGGTATTTTTATCGGGTCCAGGTTTGGGTTTTTTGTGCACCTCAAGTAGAACTAGGACTGTTCAAAAGGTAAGACCCGACCCTTTTACCTAATACCCTACCCAGACCCTTTACCCTTTTAGGAAGAAACTTGGATCCAAGACCCTACCCTCTAACCAATAAAAGGGTCGGGTATAATCACATCTCCTTTTTCTACATTTACAAGTTGCATATCTCATAAATGACTTTAATATATGAATCATAGAACAATTATACTTTCATTTAATACATAGTAAAGTTTAACTTCAAAAGTTTATCAATCATTTGAATTGATTCAAGCAATATTCATATTCACAAATTACTTGTAGAGAACAATTCAGTGATTTTCATATATATGTTTCAATTTAGTAGCTAGTATGACCATTTATTTTTATTATTTTTAGTAGTTGGAAATTTCTGATGTATCATATATGAAATACAAACCTCTCCTAAATTTAATATTAATCATGAATCTGATGTATATATGTCTAGTAAAAGGGTCAAGGGTTTGAAAAAGGGTCAGACCCTTGAAACCCTTTTACCCTTTAAGGTGATATTTAAATACCCTTTACCCTACTCATATTATTTATTCGGGTCTAATTAAGGGTTTTTAGAGTCGGGTAACCGGGTTTCAAGGGTCCGACCCTTATCTTGCTCACCCCTAAGTAGAACCCACAAAACTGAAACCTAACCAAACTAGGGGGTGTTTGGCCTAGCTTTTATTTTTTAGCTTTTATGCTTATATTTTAAAGTAGCTTATAGCTCATTTTCTATTATTTGTTACTCTTTTTAAGTGTTTGGATTAACTTATATTCTACAAGTTGATTATACACCTTAATAAGTTGTTAAATCCATCATTCTTTAATTTGTTTTAGTAATAAGCTGCTTCAATATTATTAATCCATCACCATTTGAAGGCAAATAAGTAATTTACCCCCCTTAAACAAATAAACTTCTTCAAATAAGATAAAAAACCATATTCAAATAAGCTCTTTAAATTAACTTATATAAACTAATTATAAGTATAAACTAAAAAAGTTAAATCAAACACCAAATTAAACCGTGTGAAAATGAAAACAGAACAATTTATATAAAAAACTCAAGCATACGGTTTGAGCCCAAAACCAAATTGAAGAGTATGACACTTTCTAGCTCATGGTCTAGGCCCAGATCGTTTGTATATTGGCCCTTTGGCTTACTTTGATCTGATCATGATCATGATCATGCTTACATCAACTTTTGTAAACAACATTAAAATATACATAATTAGCACGTTTGTTAACCCTAAAGGGAGAAGAAATGCATAGGAAGTTACAACCCGCAGAAGGAGGAAAGCTGCTTTTACACGTGGGTCTTGAATAAATAAACAACAATAGTCATGTCTCTTGCTTGCATTAAACAAACACAATTGACAAGAACTAAACAACGCTGTTTTTTTCTTTTTCAAAGGTAAATTAACCCTTATCCATCTTCATCTATCTGATCTTTTTGGTGCAGCTTCTTGTTTCTAGAATTATTTTAAAGAGTTTAATAGTAGAAGTTGATGAGTTTATTTCTTTGTTTCTTGATTTATACCAAATGTTTCATTTTGGATATCTAATTATATAGCCTGATTTATTTTCAGACTAGTTGACCACACTAAGGAGTAACAATGGGCCTGGATCCGCCGTCAATGTGGTTACCGGAAGTCGTAAGATACACACGTTGTTTATTATAGATTTACTAGGAAAGAAAGAATATGGTCATGAAAATACTTAATTAATTATTGTGGGTCTTGGATGTTGCAGGAAAATGAAAATCAATGGTTCATGAATCTAAGTGTTACCGACAGATCTTTCCAGACTCCAAGTAGCTTTGAACAAGAGACAGAAATGAAAATGCCAAGTTATAATCACAAAGCTAGTAGCACTAACACAAGGCCGTGTCAAACTCCCAACATTGTTAGTGCTGCTAGTCTTTCAAACTCCAATTCATTCAATATATCTTTTGGAGAACAAAACACTAGAGATGACATTCACCCTTCTGTTGATTCACTCGGTATCGAAGTTTCTGGTGCAGTAAATGTTCAGCAAATGCCCAGATCTCCAGTTCAGGTTCAAGATCATGTGTTGGCTGAGAGGAAGAGAAGAGAAAAGTTAAATGGACATTTGATTTCTTTGTCTGCCCTCCTTCCTAACCTTAAAAAGGTGTTACTTTGGTTCTTCTTTTGATTAATCATTGCATTCGTTGCATCTAATTACTTAATTAACCTTTTGATTAGTAAGCGCTTTAGGGAGGAGAATTATAAAGAAACCTATAGTATTTAGGGTTTTAATTAGTAGGGACCTTATATGCCCAGTTTATCTCTATATATTGCAATCCTCTATTGAATGAAATGAAATAAGAATTTACAATCTTATATGATATTAAAGCCCATCTTTGGATCTCAGCCTACCACCTCCGTTGCTCCACACACACAAACCCTAGCCATTGCCACTTGGTTCAAACCCTAGACAGGGTAGCGTGCCATCACGACCGCTAACCTGTCCCAGTTTTTGGTTTATAACTTTATATATCTTGTTTTCTATTTCCAGTCCTAACAAAGGCCGGGTTTTGGTTCGGCCTCCGGCCACTGTTCCCAATTAAATCCTTTTTCGAGCAAACCCTACCTCTCACCTCCGCCTTCATCGTGATTGCCTCCCTCCGACTAGCTGATTGCAGAAAATTGCTGCACTTCCGCTTAGCCACATGTCACCTCCTTTTTTCGGTGAGGCATTTTTTAACGAATATCAAGCCATCCTAACATCAGTTTCAGGATCAAACAAGCTGTCTCCGTGTCTAGCCACTGCTTGACCACGGGCACACTGCCACTTCTTTGTTGGACTATGGTTCTCCACCGCACCCCTTTAGAACCATGGGATCATTGATATTGGAGAATGTGGATTATTGTTAGGGCAAAATCAAGAAGAATGTGGATTTTTGGTTGAATTTCTTGCAAGTCAAGAACTGAGATCGAGACTAGCTAGTTTTTTTTTTATTATTATTATTATTATTATTATTATTTTATATAATTGTTCTTTCTTTTATGTTTTTTTTTTCTTAATTGTTTTCTGTTCTAAGCATCTGATTTTCTATTGCTCTAATTGCATGTGTGCATTAGAACCTATAGTATTTAGGTTCTATAACATCTTTATATATTTTATATATTGTAACCCTCTATTGAATGGAATGCAATCCATCTTTTACCATCTTACATGGTAAACAAGGTGTTTTTTTGAATTTCTTGTATTTCCACAATAGAATTTTACTTACTGCCTAGCTAGGTCTAACGAAAACGAGATTCATGTGTCTACTGAAAGATTTAATTTCTTGAGCTTAACCCAGAATCTTTCTTTTCAATGGCCTAACTCTTATATATACATATTGTTTTAGATGGATAAGGCATCCGTGTTGGAAGATGCAGCAAATTACATAAGAGAGCTTCAAGATCGTGTGAAGGAACTTGAGGAATTGTCAGACATCAAGAGCAAGGATGCTAAAGATTATATAATTGCAATGAAGAGATCTTCAGATGAAACGAATTCTGCAGATTGTTGTGCGGATGTTACTTGCATGTCATCTGCTGAGATTGAAGTGAGGATGACAGGAAATAGTGTGCTAGTAAGAATCCTATCAAAGAACAACTCATCTCTGCTAGTGAAAGTGGTAAGCAAGATGCAGCAACTTGGGCTATCCATAATCAGTAGCAGCACGATGCCTTTTGCTGATACTGCTACTCTTGTAGCCATTGTCGCTCAGGTATATGTTCAGCCATTTATGAAATTATTCAACTCGGGTAAACTTAACTTCGGTCACAAATTTGAAGCTACACGATTCCAGATAACCACAAATAATTTTTGACCAATCTCTAAACATTTGGTTGTTTTTTATTTACTACTGCAGATTGAGGATGACTTGTGTATTACGGCAACCGATCTCATTAAGAACCTTCAACTGGCAATATGAAATTCTATTACAAGCAAGTACTACGTTCAACATTTCCACTTTGGGATTGTTGATAGGTTTTACCTTTGTGATTTGTATATGAAACCATCTATATTCTCAAAATCTGCTTTCTTTATTTTTCTTGTGGTATAACGTGGACAGTCACCATAGATTCTCATGAGATTTCATTGTTTTTCTTTATTTAGCATTTTGGAGCTAGCTGGCTGGAATCATCTTATAAAATTGTAGTCTATCTCCAATATGCATTATTCAGAAAGCAACCTTTTCTGCCAACTTCATCGCATTTCATAACATTATCCTACTTTTGCATCCAATATAATTAGCATATATATTTTTATAATATAATGAGACTAAAAACGAAGCTGTACGCCAAATTAAACATTTCAAAATTAGACCAAAGTATAGTTTTAACAAGAAAATAAAATCGAAACGGTATGCAAGTATAAACTGAATGCAATACTGTTTTTGTTTGTTTGATAACGGTCAATATCGGCAACATTAAAAATAACAAAACCGAATGGTGCCAAAACCGAAAAATGAAAAATGAATACCGGGTGCATTACCGAAGGTGTTCGCTCGGTATCGGTTTGGTATGGTACGCTTTAGTACGGGGATGGTGTGAGTACTCGGCACAAAATTGTTCATCCCTATTTGCAGCTTTCAATTCATGTTTAATTCTCTGTAATCCTAGATAGTATTTTGAATCGTAGACACATCACTTTCATATTAAAGTATCTCGCTTATACATGAAATAAATAATCAACTAAGAAAAGAAGTAATTTCAAAGAACGACATAGGTTCTTTTTCTATAATAATTCGAAGTATATATTTGATCTTGAATTTAGACGGCCGGCCAAATAATACATGCACTACGTGTTGAAGAACCACATCAGTTGGGGTGAAATGCCTCAATGTTTAACAAATAGTTATTATAGTTAAGGTGTAATCGTTGTTAACTTCAGTATCAGAAACTCCATTAATTTGGTAGCATACTCATTTGTTAACAAATTAAAAAATGTAACTAAATTACAATATGCTACGTACCTTATGCTATTGATATTTACTATTTAGTATAGGTCACTATCGAACATCAAAGTTGCTACCAATTTGATACAGGGCGCTGCCATGTACTTATCAATACGATCGTTACCCCTTGGACCACACAATGGACTAATTACCAATTAAGGGGCGGTGTTCCCCGAAACCCTAAAGCCAATATAGAGGTTCCTTAATACCATAGTCATAATATTATGATCTTACATGAACTTTACACCTTCTAACTTTTATCAAAGTTATTATGTTTTCCCAGCTTGTAGTAGTACAGGTAAACCTTGATTGCCCAAAACAACATGATGACACTAAACTCATCTAAACCGACAACATCCAAGTTTCGTTAACAACTGATAAAATACTGAGTTTATTTAATAAAAGTTGAAAATGAAATTGTTGCATTGCTCTTAGGATCATATCATCTTTCTTTAGAATTTTCTTCCTAATCATTTGGGATGGTTCTGTAGACTCACCATAGTGTTAATTAATTGATCTTGCATATATACTTGTTTCTCAAATTAAAAATGCAATAAAACCTATTTATAACGTTTAGACCAACAAAATTTATTTACTTTTCAAGGTCCTGATTATCAATCGACAAAATACTACTTTATAAAAGTATTATTTGAGTATTACAATAACACAAATTTGACTATGAGATACGCGGGCGTGCATGCATGGGCCTGTTTAGGCTCAAACCGAACCAAAATCGAAACTTCAATCTTAGGAAACTATCTGGTTTTGCACTTTTGGTTTAAGTTTTTTACTTTAGATAACCGAATTTTTGAAAATATTAAATTTATCATTTTGGCTTACTTTGATCACGCTTGCATCAACATATGTGTACAATGTTGAAAACATATATAATTAGCACGTTTTTAAAATATAGATAGAGATGAAGCTGCATTGGAAGTTACAAACCACAAGAGCAGAAAAAGGTACTTTTCCACGTGCATCTTGAATGAATACACAACAAGGTACATTAAACAAACACAATTAATTTACAATATCATATGTAAACCCAGTTCATTAACTTCATCAATCTGGTTACAATGATCTTATTGGTGAAGTAATTCAAAGATCAGAATCCCCTCCCTTGATCATACTTGGTGTTTTCTAAATTAATTTAAAGAGTTTCATAGTTGAAGTTATTGAGTTTCTTAATTTGTTCTATATACCAAAGCTTTTATTTTGGATCTAATAGATCATTGGCTATACTTGCAGGCTAGTTCAGCATATCA
Source organism: Bidens hawaiensis (assembly GCF_021521415.1). Lineage (NCBI taxonomy): Eukaryota > Viridiplantae > Streptophyta > Magnoliopsida > Asterales > Asteraceae > Bidens > Bidens hawaiensis. The sequence continues at coordinate 104,221 of NW_027505544.1, forward strand.
ACTAAAATGGGTCTGGATCTGTCGTCAATGTGGTTACCCGAATTGGTAAGTGACACAGGCTTGGCTTGTTATTTATGATAGATTTATATGGAAAGAGAGCTAGAATACAGTCCTCATAATACTTAATTAATTTTTGTGGATTCTGGACATTGTAGGAAATGGAAAATCAAGGTTTCATGAAATGCTTTACGGACGGATCTTTGCATACTCCAACTAGCTTTGAAGAACATAGAGAAATAAATCTGGCTAGTTATGATAGCAAGGCTAGCAGTGTAAATAACACAATGTGTCAAACTTCCAAGACTGTTGCGGTTACCTCCAATACACACACTATCTCTTTCGGAGAAAAAAACCCTAAAGATGACATTCACCCTTCTGTTGTTTCACTCGGTAGTGAAGTTTCTGGCACGGTAAATGTTCAGCCCATGTCCAGATATCCGGTTCAGGTTCAAGATCATGTGTTGGCTGAGAGGAAGAGAAGAGAAAAGTTAAACCAACACTTGATTTCTTTGTCTACCCTCCTTCCTAAGCTTAAAAAGGTAATCCTTTTTTTCGTTTTTAATTAATCATCGCATTCATTGCCTCTTATTACTGTTTTTATTGCATTAGTAAGTTGTTTAGGAACGAGATTATAGGTGTCTTTTAGAACTTTGTGTACTTCTAGGCAGTTCGCTAAAACTTGGTGAACAAATAATGATATAATATAACAAGAACAAGAACACGATGATGATGAACGAATTCTTATTGATAAATATTGTCTGATACGAATTACAAAGGGATCGATGAGGGTATATATAAACCCTATCAATACAGTCGCGACGTTTAACAATAACCGTTTCAATCTGTTTACAGTATTGACCCTAACCTAATTACATTGACACTTTAAACCCTAAACTAACTTTAAACTAATGACAAATAAACCCTTATAACTTATAATACTACTATTATTTTGTTTAACTTCAATAGCTATCCCTATAAAGGTCAATTACATGTTTTATGATGGACCATGAACAAGAGACTTGGTTATCATTGTGAATTCTTCTAAAACTATGGAGCTCGCTTCGCTTGCCACCCAAATGAACTTGCCGAGTTCGCCTTTAGGGGTAGGGAACTGTTTAGAAGTACAAAACTTCAAAAAAACACCCATAAGTCCCGATATATATGTTGCTAAACAACCTACAGTGGATTACCTACTCACACATAAAAATCTCTAAGAGCGTATCCCGTGAATTCACTTTCAAGCACATTAAATGCGTAACGTCAGCTGGCACATCCTTCACACACACATTTTCTCCTCAGTGCAGCTATACACACACACACACACACACACATTCAATGGGAATGTTCCATTTTGACACCATCTCTCACCGATTTCATAGCGTTGGAGTTGCTCTAATTAATGCTTAATCCAGATTCCAATGACCTAACTCGTACGCATCTTGTCTTAGATGGATAAGGCTTCTGTGTTGGAAGATGCAGCAAATTACATAAGAGAGCTTCAAGGCCGCGTGAAGGAACTTGAGGGATTGTCAGTCATAAAGAGGAAGGATGTTAAAGAATGCATTATTGCATTGAAGAGATCTAGGAGTACCGTAGATGATGATGACAACTCATCTTTGAATGAAACAAGCTCTACAGATTGTTGTGGGGATGCCACTTGCAGATCATCCGCTGAGATCGAAGTGCGGATTTCTGGAAGCAGTGTGCTAGTGAGAATCCAGTCCCAGGAAAACTCCTCTGTGCTAGTGAAAGTGTTATGCAAGATGCAGGAACTTGGGCTATCCATAATCAGTAGCACCATGATGCCTTTTGCGAATACTACTACTCTTATAACGGTTGTCGCTCAGGTATATATCCCTTACACCAGCATTAATATTTTGAACCAAATTTTGTTGTTTCTGAGATTACCGCAGTCAAATAATATTTTGAACCCATCTCTAAATATTTGGTTCTTTTTTATTTATTTCTGCAGATGGGCGGCGGCTTCTTTATAACAGCAGATGATCTCATTAATTATCTTCAACTAGCTATATGAAATTCAATTACATGAAACTGCAAGTTCAAGATTTCGACTCTGATTTTATTTTTATATGAAACCATCATGCTTCTCAAAATCTATTGTATTTCTTAATTCTTGTGGACGTTCACTGTAGATTCTCATGAGATTTCATTGTATTTTTTTATTTGCAGTTTGGAGCTAAAGTACATATAGATGAGTAACTTGATTTAAGGCTGAAATCCTCATATTTAACGAATAAACTGCTAATCTATTTATCCAATGTGCATGTTCCAAGGAGCAATTCATTAACTTTTTCTTCCCGGTGCATCACAATTCGTAGCTTTATGTTCCAAGGGTGAATCCATTGTAGGAAATGGAAAATCAAGGTTTCATGAAATGCTTTACGGACGGATCTTTGCATACTCCAACTAGCTTTGAAGAACATAGAGAAATGAATCTGGCTAGTTATGATAGCAAGGCTAGCAGTGTAAATAACACAATGTGTCAAACTTCCAAGACTGTTGCGGTTACCTCCAATACACACACTATCTCTTTCGGAGAAAAAAACCCTAAAGATGACATTCACCCTTCTGTTGTTTCACTCGGTAGTGAAGTTTCTGGCACGGTAAATGTTCAGCCCATGTCCAGATATCCGGTTCAGGTTCAAGATCATGTGTTGGCTGAGAGGAAGAGAAGAGAAAAGTTAAACCAACACTTGATTTCTTTGTCTACCCTCCTTCCTAAGCTTAAAAAGGTAATCCTTTTTTTCGTTTTTATTTAATCATCGCATTCATTGCCTCTTATTACTGTTTTTATTGCATTAGTAAGTTGTTTAGGAACGAGATTATAGGTGTCTTTTAGAACTTGCTATACTTCTAGGCAGTTCGCTATTGTTGTAAAACTTGGTGAACAAATAATGATATAATATAACAAGAACAAGAACACGATGATGATGAACGAATTCTTATTGATAAATATTGTCTGATACGAATTACAAAGGGATCGATGAGGGTATATATAAACCCTATCAATACAGTCGCGACGTTTAACAATAACCGTTTCAATCTGTTTACAGTATTGACCCTAACCTATTTACATTGACACTTTTAACCCTAAACTAACTTTAAACTAATGACAAATAAACCCTTATAACTTATAATACTACTATTATTTTGTTTAACTTCAATAGCTATCCCTATAAAGGTCAATTACATGTTTTATGATGGACCATGAACAAGAGACTTGGTTATCATTGTGAATTCTTCTAAAACTATGGAGCTCGCTTCGCTTGCCACCCAAATGAACTTGCCGAGTTCGCCTTTAGGGGTAGGGAACTGTTTAGAAGTACAAAACTTCAAAAAAACACCCATAAGTCCCGATATATATGTTGCTAAACAACCTACAGTGGATTACCTACTCACACATAAAAATCTCTAAGAGCATATCCCGTGAATTCACTTTCAAGCACATTAAATGCGTAACGTCAGCTGGCACATCCTTCACACACACATTTTCTCCTCAGTGCAGCTATACACACACACACACACACACACACATTCAATGGGAATGTTCCATTTTGACACCATCTCTCACCGATTTCATAGCGTTGGAGTTGCAATAATTAATGCTTAATCCAGATTCCAATGACCTAACTCGTACGCATCTTGTCTTAGATGGATAAGGCTTCTGTGTTGGAAGATGCAGCAAATTACATAAGAGAGCTTCAAGGCCGCGTGAAGGAACTTGAGGGATTGTCAGTCATAAAGAGGAAGGATGTTAAAGAATGCATTATTGCATTGAAGAGATCTAGGAGTACCGTAGATGATGATGACAACTCATCTTTGAATGAAACAAGCTCTACAGATTGTTGTGGGGATGCCACTTGCAGATCATCCGCTGAGATCGAAGTGCGGATTTCTGGAAGCAGTGTGCTAGTGAGAATCCAGTCCCAGGAAAACTCCTCTGTGCTAGTGAAAGTGTTATGCAAGATGCAGGAACTTGGGCTATCCATAATCAGTAGCACCATGATGCCTTTTGCGAATACTACTACTCTTATAACGGTTGTCGCTCAGGTATATATCCCTTACACCAGCATTAATATTTTGAACCAAATTTTGTTGTTTCTGAGATTACCGCAGTCAAATAATATTTTGAACCCATCTCTAAATATTTGGTTCTTTTTTATTTATTTCTGCAGATGGGCGGCGGCTTCTTTATAACAGCAGATGATCTCATTAATTATCTTCAACTAGCTATATGAAATTCAATTACATGAAACTGCAAGTTCAAGATTTCGACTCTGATTTTATTTTTATATGAAACCATCATGCTTCTCAAAATCTATTGTATTTCTTAATTCTTGTGGACGTTCACTGTAGATTCTCATGAGATTTCATTGTATTTTTTTATTTGCAGTTTGGAGCTAAAGTACATATAGATGAGTAACTTGATTTAAGGCTGAAATCCTCATATTTAACGAATAAACTGCTAATCTATTTATCCAATGTGCATGTTCCAAGGAGCAATTCATTAACTTTTTCTTCCCGGTGCATCACAATTCGTAGCTTTATGTTCCAAGGGTGAATCCATTGTAGGAAATGGAAAATCAAGGTTTCATGAAATGCTTTACGGACGGATCTTTGCATACTCCAACTAGCTTTGAAGAACATAGAGAAATGAATCTGGCTAGTTATGATAGCAAGGCTAGCAGTGTAAATAACACAATGTGTCAAACTTCCAAGACTGTTGCGGTTACCTCCAATACACACACTATCTCTTTCGGAGAAAAAAACCCTAAAGATGACATTCACCCTTCTGTTGTTTCACTCGGTAGTGAAGTTTCTGGCACGGTAAATGTTCAGCCCATGTCCAGATATCCGGTTCAGGTTCAAGATCATGTGTTGGCTGAGAGGAAGAGAAGAGAAAAGTTAAACCAACACTTGATTTCTTTGTCTACCCTCCTTCCTAAGCTTAAAAACGTAATCCTTTTTTTCGTTTTTAATTAATCATCGCATTCATTGCCTCTTATTACTGTTTTTATTGCATTAGTAAGTTGTTTAGGAACGAGATTATAGGTGTCTTTTATAACTTGCTGTACTTCTAGGCAGTTCGCTATTGTTGTAAAACTTGGTGAACAAATAATGATATAATATAACAAGAACAAGAACACGATGATGATGAACGAATTCTTATTGATAAATATTGTCTGATACGAATTACAAAGGGATCGATGAGGGTATATATAAACCCTATCAATACAGTCGCGACGTTTAACAATAACCGTTTCAATCTGTTTACAGTATTGACACTAACCTATTTACATTGACACTTTAAACCCTAAACTAACTTTAAACTAATGACAAATAAACCCATATAACTTATAATACTACTATTATTTTGTTTAACTTCAATAGCTATCCCCATAAAGGTCAATTACATGTTTTATGATGGACCATGAACAAGAGACTTGGTTATCATTGTGAATTCTTCTAAAACTATGGAGCTCGTTTCGCTTGCCACCCAAATGAACTTGCCGAGTTCGCCTTTAGGGGTAGGGAACTGTTTTAAGTCCCGATATATATGTTGCTAAACAACCTACAGTGGATTACCTACTCACCCATAAAAATCTCTAAGAGCATCTCCCGTGAATTCACTTTCAAGCACATTAAATGCGTAACGTCAGCTGGCACATCCTTGATCCTTCACACACACATTTTCTCCTCAGTGCAGCTATACACACACACACACACACACACTCAATGGGAATGTTCCATTTTGACACCATCTCTCACCGCTTTCATAGCGTTGGAGTTGCTCTAATTACTTCTTAATCCAGATTCCAATGACCTAACTCGTACGCATCTTGTCTTAGATGGATAAGGCTTCTGTGTTGGAAGATGCAGCAAATTACATAAGAGAGCTTCAAGGCCGCGTGAAGGAACTTGAGGGATTGTCAGTCATAAAGAGGAAGGATGTTAAAGAATGCATTATTGCATTGAAGAGATCTAGGAGTACCGTAGATGATGATGACAACTCATCTTTGAATGAAACAAGCTCTACAGATTGTTGTGGGGATGCCACTTGCAGATCATCCGCTGAGATCGAAGTGCGGATTTCTGGAAGCAGTGTGCTAGTGAGAATCCAGTCCCAGGAAAACTCCTCTGTGCTAGTGAAAGTGTTATGCAAGATGCAGGAACTTGGGCTATCCATAATCAGTAGCACCATGATGCCTTTTGCGAATACTACTACTCTTATAACGGTTGTCGCTCAGGTATATATCCCTTACACCAGCATTAATATTTTGAACCAAATTTTGTTGTTTCTGAGATTACCGCAGTCAAATAATATTTTGAACCCATCTCTAAATATTTGGTTCTTTTTTATTTATTTCTGCAGATGGGCGGCGGCTTCTTTATAACAGCAGATGATCTCATTAATTATCTTCAACTAGCTATATGAAATTCAATTACATGAAACTGCAAGTTCAAGATTTCGACTCTGATTTTATTTTTATATGAAACCATCATGCTTCTCAAAATCTATTGTATTTCTTAATTCTTGTGGACGTTCACTGTAGATTCTCATGAGATTTCATTGTATTTTTTTATTTGCAGTTTGGAGCTAAAGTACATATAGATGAGTAACTTGATTTAAGGCTGAAATCCTCATATTTAACGAATAAACTGCTAATCTATTTATCCAATGTGCATGTTCCAAGGAGCAATTCATTAACTTTTTCTTCCCGGTGCATCACAATTCGTAGCTTTATGTTCCAAGGGTGAATCCATTGTAGGAAATGGAAAATCAAGGTTTCATGAAATGCTTTACGGACGGATCTTTGCATACTCCAACTAGCTTTGAAGAACATAGAGAAATGAATCTGGCTAGTTATGATAGCAAGGCTAGCAGTGTAAATAACACAATGTGTCAAACTTCCAAGACTGTTGCGGTTACCTCCAATACACACACTATCTCTTTCGGAGAAAAAAACCCTAAAGATGACATTCACCCTTCTGTTGTTTCACTCGGTAGTGAAGTTTCTGGCACGGTAAATGTTCAGCCCATGTCCAGATATCCGGTTCAGGTTCAAGATCATGTGTTGGCTGAGAGGAAGAGAAGAGAAAAGTTAAACCAACACTTGATTTCTTTGTCTACCCTCCTTCCTAAGCTTAAAAACGTAATCCTTTTTTTCGTTTTTAATTAATCATCGCATTCATTGCCTCTTATTACTGTTTTTATTGCATTAGTAAGTTGTTTAGGAACGAGATTATAGGTGTCTTTTATAACTTGCTGTACTTCTAGGCAGTTCGCTATTGTTGTAAAACTTGGTGAACAAATAATGATATAATATAACAAGAACAAGAACACGATGATGATGAACGAATTCTTATTGATAAATATTGTCTGATACGAATTACAAAGGGATCGATGAGGGTATATATAAACCCTATCAATACAGTCGCGACGTTTAACAATAACCGTTTCAATCTGTTTACAGTATTGACACTAACCTATTTACATTGACACTTTAAACCCTAAACTAACTTTAAACTAATGACAAATAAACCCATATAACTTATAATACTACTATTATTTTGTTTAACTTCAATAGCTATCCCCATAAAGGTCAATTACATGTTTTATGATGGACCATGAACAAGAGACTTGGTTATCATTGTGAATTCTTCTAAAACTATGGAGCTCGTTTCGCTTGCCACCCAAATGAACTTGCCGAGTTCGCCTTTAGGGGTAGGGAACTGTTTTAAGTCCCGATATATATGTTGCTAAACAACCTACAGTGGATTACCTACTCACCCATAAAAATCTCTAAGAGCATCTCCCGTGAATTCACTTTCAAGCACATTAAATGCGTAACGTCAGCTGGCACATCCTTGATCCTTCACACACACATTTTCTCCTCAGTGCAGCTATACACACACACACACACACACTCAATGGGAATGTTCCATTTTGACACCATCTCTCACCGCTTTCATAGCGTTGGAGTTGCTCTAATTACTTCTTAATCCAGATTCCAATGACCTAACTCGTACGCATCTTGTCTTAGATGGATAAGGCTTCTGTGTTGGAAGATGCAGCAAATTACATAAGAGAGCTTCAAGGCCGCGTGAAGGAACTTGAGGGATTGTCAGTCATAAAGAGGAAGGATGTTAAAGAATGCATTATTGCATTGAAGAGATCTAGGAGTACCGTAGATGATGATGACAACTCATCTTTGAATGAAACAAGCTCTACAGATTGTTGTGGGGATGCCACTTGCAGATCATCCGCTGAGATCGAAGTGCGGATTTCTGGAAGCAGTGTGCTAGTGAGAATCCAGTCCCAGGAAAACTCCTCTGTGCTAGTGAAAGTGTTATGCAAGATGCAGGAACTTGGGCTATCCATAATCAGTAGCACCATGATGCCTTTTGCGAATACTACTACTCTTATAACGGTTGTCGCTCAGGTATATATCCCTTACACCAGCATTAATATTTTGAATCAAATTTTGTTGTTTCTGAGATTACCGCAGTCAAATAATATTTTGAACCCATCTCTAAATATTTGGTTCTTTTTTATTTATTTCTGCAGATGGGCGGCGGCTTCTTTATAACAGCAGATGATCTCATTAATTATCTTCAACTAGCTATATGAAATTCAATTACATGAAACTGCAAGTTCAAGATTTCGACTCTGATTTTATTTTTATATGAAACCATCATGCTTCTCAAAATCTATTGTATTTCTTAATTCTTGTGGACGTTCACTGTAGATTCTCATGAGATTTCATTGTATTTCTTTATTTGCAGTTTGGAGCTAAAGTACATATAGATGAGTAACTTGATTTAAGGCTGAAATCCTCATATTTAACGAATAAACTGCTAATCTATTTATCCAATGTGCATGTTCCAAGGAGCAATTCATTAACTTTTTCTTCCCGGTGCATCACAATTCGTAGCTTTATGTTCCAAGGGTGAATCCATTGTAGGAAATGGAAAATCAAGGTTTCATGAAATGCTTTACGGACGGATCTTTGCATACTCCAACTAGCTTTGAAGAACATAGAGAAATGAATCTGGCTAGTTATGATAGCAAGGCTAGCAGTGTAAATAACACAATGTGTCAAACTTCCAAGACTGTTGCGGTTACCTCCAATACACACACTATCTCTTTAGGAGAAAAAAACCCTAAAGATGACATTCACCCTTCTGTTGTTTCACTCGGTAGTGAAGTTTCTGGCACGGTAAATGTTCAGCCCATGTCCAGATATCCGGTTCAGGTTCAAGATCATGTGTTGGCTGAGAGGAAGAGAAGAGAAAAGTTAAACCAACACTTGATTTCTTTGTCTACCCTCCTTCCTAAGCTTAAAAAGGTAATCCTTTTTTTCGTTTTTAATTAATCATCGCATTCATTGCCTCTTATTACTGTTTTTATTGCATTAGTAAGTTGTTTAGGAACGAGATTATAGGTGTCTTTTATAACTTGCTGTACTTCTAGGCAGTTCGCTATTGTTGTAAAACTTGGTGAACAAATAATGATATAATATAACAAGAACAAGAACACGATGATGATGAACGAATTCTTATTGATAAATATTGTCTGATACGAATTACAAAGGGATCGATGAGGGTATATATAAACCCTATCAATACAGTCGCGACGTTTAACAATAACTGTTTCAATCTGTTTACAGTATTGACACTAACCTATTTACATTGACACTTTAAACCCTAAACTAACTTTAAACTAATGACAAATAAACCCTTATAACTTATAATACTACTATTATTTTGTTTAACTTCAATAGCTATCCCCATAAAGGTCAATTACATGTTTTATGATGGACCTTGAACAAGAGACTTGGTTATCATTGTGAATTCTTCTAAAACTATGGAGCTCGTTTCGCTTGCCACCCAAACGAACTTGCCGAGTTCGCCTTTAGGGGTAGGGAACTGTTTTAAGTCCCGATATATATGTTGCTAAACAACCTACAGTGGATTACCTACTCACCCATAAAAATCTCTAAGAGCATCTCCCGTGAATTCACTTTCAAGCACATTAAATGCGTAACGTCAGCTGGCACATCCTTGATCCTTCACACACACATTTTCTCCTCAGTGCAGCTATACACACACACACACACATACACTCAATGGGAATGTTCCATTTTGACACCATCTCTCACCGCTTTCATAGCGTTGGAGTTGCTCTAATTACTTCTTAATCCAGATTCCAATGACCTAACTCGTACGCATCTTGTCTTAGATGGATAAGGCTTCTGTGTTGGAAGATGCAGCAAATTACATAAGAGAGCTTCAAGGCCGCGTGAAGGAACTTGAGGGATTGTCAGTCATAAAGAGGAAGGATGTTAAAGAATGCATTATTGCATTGAAGAGATCTAGGAGTACCGTAGATGATGATGACAACTCATCTTTGAATGAAACAAGCTCTACAGATTGTTGTGGGGATGCCACTTGCAGATCATCCGCTGAGATCGAAGTGCGGATTTCTGGAAGCAGTGTGCTAGTGAGAATCCAGTCCCAGGAAAACTCCTTTGTGCTAGTGAAAGTGTTATGCAAGATGCAGGAACTTGGGCTATCCATAATCAGTAGCACCATGATGCCTTTTGCGAATACTACTACTCTTATAACGGTTGTCGCTCAGGTATATATCCCTTACACCAGCAATAATATTTTGAACCAAATTTTGTTGTTTCTGAGATTACCGCAGTCAAATAATATTTTGAACCCATCTCTAAATATTTGGTTCTTTTTTATTTATTTCTGAAGATGGGCGGCGGCTTCTTTATAACAGCAGATGATCTCATTAATTATCTTCAACTAGCTATATGAAATTCAATTACATGAAACTGCAAGTTCAAGATTTCGACTCTGATTTTATTTTTATGTGAAACCATCATGCTTCTCAAAATCTATTGTATTTCTTAATTCTTGTGGACGTTCACTGTAGATTCTCATGAGATTTCATTGTATTTCTTTATTTGCAGTTTGGAGCTAAAGTACATATAGATGAGTAACTTGATTTAAGGCCGAAATCCTCATATTTAACGAATAAACTGCTAATCTATTTATCCAATGTGCATGTTCCAAGGAGCAATTCATTAACTTTTTCTTCCCGGTGCATCACAATTCGTAGCTTTATATTAGTTTTACATCATATATAATCAATAGATAGTATAAAGAAATAAGAAGTCGTGCCAAATTAATGTACCATTTCAAATTCGCTCAAAGTGTATTTCCAACAACTCTATAAGATGACACTGAATCTTTTAGATTATTATTCACAATATTCTGATATATCTATAAGATTACAAGTTTGACCTACTATATAAATCATATTTGATTTACAATATATATAACATAAGTATATGCTTATATGCCCTAATTGTGATCGAAGCTTGAGGTTAACAAACATTAAAATCTGGATCAGAAATCATCAAGCAGAAATCTTGTTCAGCAATCTAATGTCCGAATGGAACATGAAGAACTTGTATCCGACCACGTTAACAATGTTTATGGTTTGGAGCTTGTGGAAAGTGCGGAACGCATTGGTTCATGAAGGTAAGCCGTTTCGGTTATCGAATAATTTAGGGGAGGAAATCAAAATCCTAGGCTATACTTGGGTTAGAAATAAAGCCAAACTTCTTCACGTGGGTCAGGAGAAGTGAGAAAAAAAATAATTTTTGAGTTCTGTTTAGGCTGGGGTTTGTTTTGCTTTTTTTTTCGTTGGTGATGGTTGTATTGGGGTTGTCTAGTTTCTTACTAGACTTCTGTGTTCTTAGTAAAATTTGTTATTCTTTTAAAAAGAGTAAAAAAAACAGAGTTTAACAAAAACTGGAAATTGTATAAAATGTAACTATTTCAATTTTTTAGGGACTAAAAACAAAATATGTTCTTTTCTAGAATGTTTATAACCATCACATGTCTCTTTTGTATAAAAGTATTAATATTTGTACATTCTCGGAATTGACAAATTTAAGATACAAGCTAATGCTTCATGATCAAACTATTGACTCACATGGATGACACAAAAATTAACCTTTACTTTTTGTCCTCTGGATTATTTTAATAACGATCATGGATCATATGATCGATCTTGGTCAAAAAGTAAACTTGGTTTTATATATTAAAAATTCAATATTCGACAATTAATCTAATAAGATCTGAACTTCGTTTTTCATATATACAAGTATACAAACTGACACGTTTTCGTTGACTATTATATCTAAGAACTTTTTTTCAAAATTGGAAGAAAATTATTGAGGGCAAAATGGATTATAAGGGAGAAAAAATTGTTTTTGAATTTATAGGTGATCCATTACTTTAGACAGCGGATGCTAAAAGTTATACAACTATTAATTGCCAATTCTTGTTTGGTGATGTGGAAGTTTTTTTGGCATTCTATCATTTTAAATGACGGAACTAGTTTAAATATTTTAGAATATGCCATTTAGAATGGCAAATCTCAGTTAGTACATCGCATCAACGATGTACTTGTCATGATTTAAGATATGTCATTTCAAATGGCGTATCGTAAAATATTGAAACTACTTCCGTCTTTTCAAAGGGCGGAACACCGACGAAACTTCCATGCCACTAGACAAGAACTGACAACCCCTGCATAATATTTAGGATCCGTCATTTCAAATGGTACCGGATTACCTATAAACCAAAGTAGTTAGTTCTCTCTCTTATAAGCCATTTACTCCTTTTTTTTTTCTAATTTCAAAAAAAGTTCCTGATATCTAATATGGCGGAATTAAACATTATTGTTGCCATCATATGTGGAATATATTAATATCTATAAGGGCTAAGATCAACAGAATTCATAAAATTGTCAAAATCGATAGTCTGAGCTTAGGTTCGGAAGGGGAAGAACATAATCTATTTGTCGTCCCGGCCGATGATCATTGGATACTAATTTCACATGTTGGAACATTCGATAATAACTGCACAAGTTAGTCTGCTTAGGATTTGTTTGGTTCGCAAACCTTTTTCTAAAAAATGAAACTTGCAAAAAGAATTGGAATATGAGGAACATGGATTAACCAAAAAAATTTGAAATTTAAAGGAATGAGAATCATAAATGATTTGGAATCTATCGTTGCATCCACCATCTACATGTCGCACCACCATCTATGCTCGCGGCAGCCGATGAAGTGCCACAACAAATAGTCTAACCCCAATTTACCTATCTATGTTACCACCATGCCACCTCCATAGCCTATCTCTGCCACCACACCAACTCCAAACACACAATTAAGATTTCAATTAATTTGTCAACAAAACACATTAAAAATGAAACTAAGTTTTCAATTCCAATAAATTTTGCAAACCAAACACATCAACAATGGAATTAAAATTCCAATTTCATGAACTCCATTGAATTTCACAAACCAAATGCACTCTAAATTCTGGAAGTTTTGTAAAATTCAATAGACCCCTTATCACGAGTTTTCATCTCAATTCTTAAAGTTTGCTGAAAAGATCAAGTCTTTCATCAACCCTTGTGCGTGAAGCCCTGAATTTTCAAACAAAACCTTACATTCATTATGTACTTAAAAACCCTAGGTGGTCACAATATTAGCTGCAATACCCACATGCACCAAACATACATATTCATATTGCATCAGTCATTTCACCTTTCCCACACAAATAGAACCACCATTTGACCACTTTTGAGTATTGTGAGCCAAAGCCTCACAGCCATTTTGACGAGGATATCCATGCAGACGTTCATAAAACCGCACGACCATGTGACCGGACCGAACTTGGAAATAATTCTTAAATTGGTGATGGTCTTACGATTTCTAGTTTTTATTCAGTTATTTATGAAAAAGTTCGATTTGTTTCTTATTTTAAAAATAATGAAATTCTTTAATTTTGGGGGTTTAATTATTCTACAACGTGGAACAAAAATAAGAAGGATTTGTAGCCAAATAAAAAAAAAACCCTCAAAATTTTAAATAAATAAATAAATAAATTATAACTCAAATTTTAATAAAAAAACAAAAAAAGTAAAAACACAAATTAATGTTTCCACAGTCTTTCTCGTTCTCTTAAAAAAACACAATGGTAAGTGAAAAAAGTCGTTGTGTCTTTTTGTATATCCAGTGGCGATGCTTGGACATACACGTCGAGGGGCCCGGACTTAGTGTTTATAAAAAAATTCATAAACTAGAGGGGGTGGGCTCAAATTTCGGTCAGAAACGGATAAATTTACACAATGTATACAATTTTTCAGCTGAAAAAAAAATTTTACACTACCGAGTGATAAAATGGAGGGGCTTGACTCAAAATTTCGGTCAGAAACGAGTAAATTTACACTATGTATACAAATTTTCGACGGTAAAATGATAAATTTACACTACCTAGTGAAAAAAAGGGAGGGGGCCGGGCCCACCCCTGGCCCCAACTAACCTACGCCCCTATGTATATCATTGTGTTTTTTTCGTCATTGATTGTGTCTTTAAACTTTGACATTGTGTCTTTTTTCTTTATATTGTGTTATGTTACTTAACATTGTGCTATATTTTGTTCGGCATTGTGTTATATTTTGCGATCTATTGAGTCTTTTTATAGTTATTATTGTGTATTTTGTTCATTTTCGTTATTTTATATTATTTTTTTCGATCGTGAATGATGACAGAAACATTTTAGTTTTTTAATTTATTTTTCGTTTTTTATTTATATTTTGAGTTATGATTGTTTTTATGATTTTTTTAATTTATTTTTAAAGAGTTTTTTGTATGGTCATAAATCCTTCTCACACTTCTCAATTTTTGTCTTTCTTTATATTTTAACTTTACCCTTAATTTTAGTTACATAACTGTGTTTTCTTTTAAAAGAAAAATGGAAAAATGCATTTTGGGTAATTTGGAAAAATAATAAAAATAAAAATAATGGGGCTCCTCTTTCAGTTTATGTACTTTTTTGTGGATTTAAAAAAAAAACTAAGATGACAAGCCTTATCATTAGTTAAGGTAGGGATACAAATGAGTCGAGCTGACCTTGAGTTTGACTAGGCTTGAGCTTAGCTTGTCTAAATTACACAGAGCTCGAGCTTGGCTCATCTCGAGCTCTATTTTCAAAGTGTGTGAGTAGATTTATAAACTCGAGCTCGGCTCAGGCTCGCCTCGTTTACTATATAATTTATTTTTTTTCATAACGTTATATATAATAATATATTAATAATTATTAAATATATATTTCAAATAATTATATAAATGACATGCTCGTTTAGGCTCGCGAGCCGGCTCGATAAGTGAAGCTCGGGCTCGAGCTCGTTTATTAAACGAGCTTACATTTAGGCTCAAGCTCAGACTCGGGCTATATTAAGCTCGTCTCGATCGAGTTTTTTAACGAGTCAATCTCAAGTAGTGCTCTCATGAGCAGCTCAGCTCGTATGCACCCATAGTTAAGAGTTATGGATACTTTTTGAGTGCCACATTCACCCGTATATCATATGTTACGGGTGATTATCAATCTTCATTATTCATCTTATCATGTCATTGTCACCTTAGATTTTTCTCATTCAAGCTTATAACTTAACTCATGTTATACCTCATTATTCATCGTTCTCTACTATTTCATTTATTTATATTATTTAAATAAAAAATAAAAAAGAAAAGAAAAAAAATATAATTGGACGATATTGTGAGTAATGAGGTCACAAAATATGAAAAGTGGGAATGACTAACGTGATGGCCCTCATGTGCACCCCGTCATGCATAAGGGAAGGATGTGGGGCGCGATTGTGGTGTTCATTGTGCAGCATTTTAGCCACCTCAACACTCTTCGTGACCTAAAATGATTCACACCCCATAGTCTTATAGATTAGAAGAATTGCTTTGTGAAGTAGAAGTACCGTGTTATAACTTAGTAAGTCAACAATGATGGTTATTATTTTTCCAATTCCAACTAAGATTTTATTAGGAAATTGTCCCGACCCATCTAGTAATTGATTTGTCTTAATCAATAATAAGTTTTGGACGTTTACACCATATGATTTCATCGTTATAAAGTGGCTACAATCATATGGTATTCCTAAAAAAAAATCAAATGTGCTCATTGGCGGATCCAGCATACAAACGGGTGGTTCCCCGGAACCACCCGAGTTTCGAAATAATAGTGTACGGATATATAGAAGACGCGTAGGAACCACCTTATAAATTAAGAGGGAACCACATAAAAAAAATTCCTGGATCCGCCACTGAATGTGCTTACATTCCGTAGTGATAGCAGTTATTCTGAAATCATATGCCAACCCGTCAAACACTCCTAATATGTTCAAATATGTTCTCCTGATTTCGTAATTAATGTAAATGTTTTTTAGTCACTTATTGTGATACAATGTTTTGAATGTGATTAAATTATTTCTTACATTTTGTTATATATGCTTCGATTTGACTGCAATATTAGTCGAGCTATTAACCACCTATTGAGGTACAACAGATACATCATTACCATACTAAAGACTAAAGTCATGAGTCATGACACTATCCATGACGACGTGAGACAAATTTCTTATGTCGAGTGTCGACCTATTAAGATATTTTAATACGTATAATTTGGTAGTTGGTTGTGTATACATATGAATATGACGGGTGTTTTCTAAGAGCATTCACATCCCATTCCTCATCCTCATCTCTATAATTACACTACAAAACACTACATTTCTCTTTCCTGTTTAATTAAATAATACTTTTATCATTACAGTTTTTTCTCTCCTCTACTCATAACCAATCCAACAAATATTAAAAAATAAATAGGGGCAAACAATGTTCCTCAAATGTTTCCCCAAATTTACAAAAAATCACTACATTTCTCTCTCCACTCTATAATTTACACTCACAATCATTCAAAATCTCACCCTATAATTTATCAATCCCCCTCACATAATTATGAAGGATGGGATGTGAATGTTCTAAATTATAACAACAAAAAAAAAAAAGAAAAGGAAACGCATTCCTTTTTTTCTTTCTTCTTCTGTTTTTTTATTTGTTATTTTTTTAAAGTATGTGGTAATCAAGTTTTTGTAACAATTCTGGAGGATACGTATGATTACAAATTAGTATTTTGTAAGCATTAAAATTAAATGTTGCTAATTAATCACTAATTCACCATTTCAGCCTTGGTTGTGTGATAAAAGCTCTTCGCTTTTGAGAGTGAATAACCAAGGTGAACCTTGGTATGAAAGTAGTACATTTCTTTGAAGTAGTTTAGACGTATGAGTACGGATAAATAGATGTGTATAGCCATTATAAAAATTAATCACTAATTGATTGTGGTTGTTAATACATTAACTAAAAGAAGGATAATGAAGAAACACTAAGTCTAACCCGATGAGGTTAAACCTAATATCTCACCTACGGGTTACTTCGTAGATCAACCCAGATTAATAAACCCGGCTTGTCACTTAACCCATACAACCCACTGAGAGCAGGAATGAGTTCGAGAAGACCGTCCACCTGCAAAACCGAACACACCGTGAGCTTGTTACGAGAAGGGGACTAGGGGGAGGGGGGTCTTCTCGTAACCACCCTCCGGCGTGAGAATCTGTACAGTAAGTGGTCGGAATATATTTTAAGGAGCTAGAGAGCATAAGAGTGGAATCCTTTTACCGTTGGGTTGATGTCTGTATTTATAGCCGAAGGGGGAGAAGTTTGGGCCAACTGTCCCGCTCAATGGAATGTTCTCCCGTCATGGTTGAGCATGACGGCTTATCCTGATTGGCTAGACAGTCTAGCCAATGATGTTCTTTCTTTTGATGCGAGTACAACGTTGGCCCATTTCAATTGGTCCATCGTGTGTCCATACGACAGTCGGTACTATGCAGTGGCATTCCACCACGTGTCCTTCCTGTGGCAGCACTTACGTTGCTCTTCCGTTGGTACAACGTTGGCCCATTCTTATTAGTCCATCGTGCGCTCATTTGATAGTTGTACTACGCAATAGTTATCTACCACGTGTCCTTTCTGTGGCAGCACTTCCTCGGCTCTTCCTTGTTATAGTTGCTATGTGATTGTTCCCCGCGGTTGTTTGTAACCTTCCGTGGGTTATTCATCTTAGCTTGCTATTTATATGGGGTGTTTTATACCTTACCCCCACATATAATTAAGAGTAAACAACAGTTTTCGTTCTTATGGTTTGCCCAAATCTGCGGGTTTAGTCCAATAGTTTTAAATTTGCGATTTTCGTCCATGTGGTTTCATTTCACCTACAATTAAACCCGGATTTATCAACCTCGTTAAGTCTAGTTGTTAAACACATCAACATACCCTTCACGTGAGGGGCAATTTTGTCCTTTTCCCCCCAAATACACCTCAGCCCCTCACGTGAGAGGGCTTGCGAATTACAACTAGGGTTTATTTGGTGAGAAAAAGGATAAAAATGCCCCTCACGTGAGGGGCACACTGATGGGTTTAACGAGCAGACTTAACCGGGTTAATGAATTCGGGTTTAATTGCAGGTAAAATGAAACCACAGGGACGAAATCGCAAATTTAAAACTATTGGACTAATACCGCAGATTTGGGCAAACCACAGGGACGAAAATCACAGTTCACTCTATATAAAGAAGAGGAATAATTAAAGCATTTACTGAATTAGTAAATTGACAGCATAATAATACAAAAACGCCACCATTTTTATTCTCAAGTTTCTATTGATCGAATGACAACGTGGGATAGTTATAGTAGATTTCATGAGATTTAATACCATTTCTTAAACTTGTAGTTGATAGAATACAAATTGGCAGTTGCATTTAAGAAAGGATGCTGGGGATCTTCTTGGATCTAGCTGAAGAATATTTATTTATTGGGGCGTTTTTAAATCTAACAACTGAAGTTGTTACTTATATGATACTAGTGGAAGTTTATTTAGATTTTTTTTGAAAATTGACTTTCATTAAAAAAAGACACAACCAACGACTATCGGAAGTTTATTTAGATAATCTGTATCTATATACTATACAGTGAATAGATCTAAAGAAAAGTTTAAGGGTAACCCAAAAATTTTCTTTTGACGTGAGGGTATCCTAATTTTAGAAACAATTTATAGTTCATATAATAATATGAAAGTTGTAATGTGGGGGGAATAACATGCGGTACAGGATTTGAACATGCGTAAGCACTAAGCAGAACCCACATGCAATGACGGATCTAAGAATTTTTTCCAGTGGGTTTACTGTTGTTAGATGCTCTAATTTCATAAAGACCGGACATACAAAATTTCGGGTCGGTTCCACTGTTCGGGTCGTGTAATTCTAATATTGAGGCCTTTATAGTTTATTGTATAGACAAGTGATTATATGTGACAGCAAGTCAAGTGCACTAAGACGTAGTTTTAAAATATATTTTATTTGTTTCGGGTCGGAATGTATTTTAACAAAATAAGCACATGTCAATTTAGAAAGAAGTATTAAAATGAATAGATCATCAAAGCTAAAGTGACCTAAAAGTCATCAACTTATCATATAGTTCTATCACTGTAGGTTTTATTCATCCCCTCAATATTTCATTAGCAAAGTGACCCAAAAGTTTGGCAAAATATTATTTTAAAAAGCTCAAAATACCTCAATAACCAACAACAAAAAAGGTGTATATTAATTATTAAGTTATTAATAATTGTTGTATGAATCAAATTGAGATTAGGCAAAAATGATATCTAAGAACAATATAATCATTGTGGTCTAGTAGACATATGAAATCTAAGAAAAATACTTTTGATCGATTCAGAATAATTCTGCTACTTAAATTTTTGAGCTACTGCAAGTTGCAACTACTATCTATGCTGCCACATTTTTAAACAATTATAAAAAACCCTAGATCTGAAACCTCAACTATGAATTGACATATTTTAACAACAAATCCACTTAAACAAAAATATAAAATGAAATGAAGTCAGATCCATCATTTTTAGAGTAAAGATAAAGCATAGAGAGTACCTATGTTGTGTGTGGGTGCTAAAAGAATAAAACCTTCAATGTTAAAAAAAAATGCTTATAAAAAATGCTGCAAAGAATAATAGAACCTGGGTACAATCACTAACAAGCGAAGCGTTAACCAACAGACTTATTGTTCATTTTGTGTGTAGAATCACTCCATTTTTTTTATATCGATTCATTACTGTTTTTTATATAAACGTTTTACTTAAAACAGAAATTTAATGGGTTCCTGTGAACCCGGTACCTACTATGTAGGTCCACCCCTACCCACATGAATTCTAGTCATGGAATATAGCCACGCCAACAGATCTACTTATGTTATCAAATTGCTACATATATACTTACTGATTTCATAACATGTCCTAAACATCTTAAATATTTCCATTTCGTCGATAAAGTTGAGGGGTAGCATATGCCCTTGACTATATATAATACATAAGTGATGGGGATAGTATATTTTAATAGTTTTACAACTTGTAACGCACACCTTTCACCCATGTTCATTGGATTTCTATAAAAATAATTACAAATATGATATCTCAACTTTACTCGAATTTTGTTAATTTAAAAAAATACTTACAAGTTTGATCATGTTGACATGTTTTTTACTCAACTTTATTCTTTTTGGTTTTCTTCTTATATGTTTACAAAAATATAACTAAAAAAATCCGAACATGCCTATTTAAACGGACTTATTTTTTACTACATTTCAATATATTTTTTTTTCAAAACAAATGAACGGTTTAAATGTACAAGTCAATACTGCATGGATATACGTATAAATGTAAAAGTTTTTTAAAGAATAAATATTTACGGTCTCATGTTTTCATATAATTAATTCTGCTCGAGTTCTTTATCTATTTGATAAAAAGCATAACAAACCTGTTATAACTCAAAAGGTTGCACAAGTCTCATATAATTGTATATCCGGCATTTTATTTATCTGTGCCATTATATACTACACAACTCATGGGCAAAATTTAGAATGCAGATTACAAGTGTGATAACTCAATTTATTCAAATTTTGTTAAGGGGATAATTACAACTTTAACCTCTATAGGTTTATCCAAATGTTACTCAAATTGATTTATGTAAGGCACCGATCCTGATGCACTATCTGGACGTTGGATTTACTCATAATCACAGTTCTAAATTTCAAAGTATAATGAAACTTTTCGCAGAATAGATAAATATCGCCCATTCAGTACATAAGTCTTAAAATTCAAACGTTAATAAACATGTCAGTAGGTTCAAACATCATAAATTTAAGTATTCGGATGCTAGCTTATTTATTCATCTACCATGTGTCTCTCTTCAGGCTAGCTGTCTCATCCTACTCACCTACATGCATACTAAAAGTCTGCTACGCTGAGTGAGTTCTAGTTAATCAGGCAACATGCAATACATTCATAAGCTATATACTTAACCTGCTTTCTACTTTTTTTCATACACACATAAATATGTACCTTTATTCTTACTTCCGTACTTTCATGCTTTCATATTTCATCTTACTTATACATACATATTTATTTCTACGTTTTTTAAAGAGTCTATCGTCCTATAACCTCACAAATATTATTAGGGTCTGCCACCCTTCTTCACAGATATTATTAGGGTCTGCCACACTCTTCACATATATTATTAGGGTCTGCCTCCCTCTTCACAGATATTATTGGGGTCTGCCACCCTCTTCACATATATTATTAGGGTCTGCCACCCTCTTACCGTCAATTCATGCATAACCTTCTTTTTATATTTATATACTTTCATGCATACCCTTAACCTTCTCTATATCATTCATATATCATACATACCTCTTTCATAGACATTCATACATCATACGTAAACAATCACATCCTCAGACTATCACCTGGCAGTACATGAAATATCCGAAGATCGTTCACGTATTGGTCAATCATTCATTCATAACTTTCACATAAATCATATAAGACATAGACTTACCACTTAAGGTAAGTGCATTAACTAATCTTATCGAGTATGCACACAACCCCGAAAACATAACAAGAAAATGGGGCTATCTGGTTACGTTCGGAGTTAATGGTAATCCCTTTCTTTAGTTGAGCACGACTAACTGTTATATATATATATATATATATATATATATATATATATATATATATATATATATATATATGTTAAGTAATCGTATAATTAATTAAGTTGGTATTTTAGTTAACCAACGTACTTATCAAGTTAGGCTCGTTTGTTTAGTTTAAACCGATGGACTAGTTTTGTTTTAAATTAGGATATGGGCTTAGAAACTTGTGGACTTAGTTAGGTTAGGCCCAGTTGTTCATTATGACATCTAGGCCCAACTGGGACCGGCCCAAAACCAAACAGAAAACTGAGTGGCCGAGAACTCAAGGTAGAGAACACATGGAACCGAGAACCCATGTTTGACCGAGAACTCATGTGTTGACCGAGAACTCAAGGAACCGAGAACTCAGGTCACCGAGAACCCCATGTTTGATGCTTACAGCTCATTTTTTTTCTATCTTTTCAATCATTTCTCAGCTCAGGTAGCTGATGACAGTCTTTATCATTAACTTTGATAGCGTTTACTACTCTTCTTATCCATTTTACACCCATTATAATCCCATCATCTAGATTTAACCCATTCTTGGTATAAAGCTTGAACATTTATCGAGTTCAAACCCGTTTTAACTAGATCCTTAACTAACGAGTTGATTAAGTCCATTTTTAACATCAAGTTCACATTTTTATTGCATAAGAATGGCCGATTTGCCTTCGTTTCAACCCTTAGGGCAAATGGGTTATAAAAACGAAATCTTTAAACTAAAACATACCTTTTAGGTTCACTTCGGCTACGGTTTAGCTTCAGTACGTTATCTTAGACTTGTACGCTGCTTGTATAATCAAAGATCTTAGCACGAATCTTCTTTATTTGGATTCTGATATAGGCCGCCGGCAATGGAAGTGTGTTTGGCTTAAGTGTATGTTTTGATGGTGTAGATTAAGGTGTAGAATGGATGGAAATGGAAAGGATTAGGGTTTAAGGGTATTTATACTCCCTTAAGCCCATGGACCTAAGGCTCATCTTTCCTTTTTGGTCAATAATTAATTCTATCTAATTAGCCTACTTATTCTTCCATCTTTATTATTTTATTATTTATCTACAAACTCAAGTAAACTTTTCCACCAATAATAATATATTAAATATTATTCTTAGAAATTTCGGGATGTTACTAGTACCCTCCTTAAAAAAGGTTTAGTCCCCGAAACCTAACTCGGACTTAAACAATTATGGGTAAAACTTTTGCATCTCTTCTTCAACTTCCCAAGTAGCATTTGATCCCTTACGATGCTTCCATATCACATTCACTAAAGAAATAACTTTATGACGAAGCTACTTTTCTTTATGGTCCGCTATCTCGATAGGCTGCTTGATGTAGTTCAACTGCTCATGAACCTCAATGTCTACTAACGGCACGTGGGACGCGTCATCAGCTAGAAATTTCCTCAAGTGAGAAACGTGAAAATTAGAGTGAATACCTTCTAACTCTTCAGGCAAATCCAGCTTGTAATCTACTTCACCAACACGACCGACAATCTTAAACGGTCTAATGTACCTTGGAGTTAACTTCCCTCTCTTTCTGAAACGAATAATTCCCTTCCAAGGCGAGACCTTGAGCATCACATTGTCACCAACGTTAAACTCAATTGGTCGTCGCTGCTTATTAGCATATGAATTCTGATGAGCAGCTTTCATTCTTGCCTTGATTTGATCAAACCTTGAGGAGGTCTCTTGTAAAACTTCCAGACTTCCAATCTCTTTCTGACCAATCTCTCCCCAACATACAGGAGTTCTGCAACGCCTACCATACAACATCTCAAATGGTGGCATACCGATACTAGAATGGTAGCTGTTTTTATAGGAGAACTCCGCCAGATGCAGATGATAATCCCAACTTCCTCCAAAGTCTAAAACACAAGCACGTAGCATATCCTCAAGGGTTTGGATAGTCCTTTCGGACTGCCCATCTGTTTGAGGATGATACGCTGTACTAATATTCAATCTTGTTCCCATATCTTCATAGAATTTCTTCCAGAATCTCGAGGTAAAACGAGTATCTCTATCAGATACGATCGACAATGACACTCCATGTTTAGTCACAGCCTCCTTGATGAACACATTTGCTAACGTTTCTGACGAGATGGCCTCTCGTATAGGAAGAAAGTGAGCACTCTTCGTTAAGCGGCCCACAATCACCCAAATGGTATTATGATGTTTAGCTGTACGCGGTAGCTTAGTTATGAAACCCATGGTGATGTGTTCCCATTTCCATTCTGGTATCTCTAGTGGCTGCATCTTCCCATAAGGTTTCTGGTTTTCCACTTTGAATTTCAAGCAAGTTAAGCACTTACTGACGTAATCTACTACGTTATTCTTCATGCCCGGCCACCAGTAGTCTCTCTTAAGATCTTGATACATCTTGGTGGATCCCGGATGAATCGAGTATCTTGATTTATGAGCTTCATCTAGAATTCGTCCTCTAAGATTTCCATGGCGTGGAATCTACATGTGGTCAAACCTAGTCTTCACACCATGAGTGTTGTCCATCAGCTCGTCTTGCTGTCCGAAGATTCTTTCCTTCTTCATTAGCCTTTCGTTTATAAGTACCTCAGTCTGTGCCTTGATAATCTCTTCAAAGATGTCTGAGTTAACGATCAACTTATATGACTTCACAGTTGCGATGACTTCTTCATTCTTACAACTTAGTGCGTCAGCAACCACATTGTCCTTACAAGGACAGTATTTTATATCACAGTCATAGTCCTTTATTAACTCTAACCATCTCCTTTGTCTCATGTTCATCTCTTTCTGCTCGAAAAAAATACTTCAGACTCTTGTGATCGGTGTAGATAGTACACTTAGTACCATATAAGTAGTGTCTCCGAATCTTGAGAACATGAACCATTGCTGCTAGCTCTAAGTCATGTGTCGGGTAGGTACTCTTATGAACCTTCAATTGTCAGGATGCATAAGCTACCACTTTTCCTCGTTGCATTAACACGCAACCTAACCCACGATGCGAGGCATCAGTACAAACAACCAAATCCTCGTCACCATCGGGTAAAGTAAGGATTGGAGCTTGTGTGAGTCTCCTCTTCAATTCCTCAAAAGCCTCCTCTTGAAACTTACCCCAATTGAATACTATAGACTTTCGCGTCATACCGGTCAACGGTGCGGCTATCTTGGAGAAGCCTTCAATGAATCTTATATAATAGCCAGCCAATCCTAAGAAGCTTCGTATATCAGTCGGGTTTTGCGGAGTCTTCCAATTTGTTATCGCCTCTATCTTGGCTGGGTCCACAGTAATCCCTTCGGGATTGATTACGTGACCTAGAAACTGTACCTCACGCAACTAGAACGCGCACTTCGAAAACTTAGCACACAGCTTCTCCTCCATTAAAATCTCCAATACCTCTCTCAGATGTTCTACATGGTCATACTCGCTCCTCGAATAAATCAATATATCGTCATTGAAAACGATAACTGACTTGTCTAACATCGGCCGACATACCCTATTCATCATGTCCATAAATGCTGCGGGAGCATTTGTTAGACCAAACGACATCACGAAGAGCTCGTAGTGTCCATACCGCGTCCGAAACGCCGTCTTAGGGATGCCCGATTTTTCACCTTTAGCTGATGATAGCCTGATCTAAGGTCTATTCGGTAGAACCAGCTTGAACCTTGTAGTTGATCAAACAAATCATCAATCCGCGGAAACAGATATCTGTTCTTCACCGTAAGCTTATTCAGATCGCGATAGTCTATACACATTCTCATACTTCCATCCTTCTTCTTAGCAAACAACACAGGTGTGCCAATGGGGAAACACTTGGTCTTATAAAACCTTTGTCGAGGAGTTCTTTCAGTTGGGACATCAATTCCTTCATCTCGGACGGCGCCAGGCGGTAAGGTGCTTTCGCGACGGGCTGTGTTCCTGGTATTAAGTCTATCTGGAATTCTACCTCTTGCTCCGGTGGCAACCCCGGAAGGTCCTTAGGGAACACTTCTGGGTAGTCGCGCATAACAAGAACATCCTTCACTTATTTCGTCTCGGCCGTAGCTTTGACAACATAAGCCAAGTAGGCACCGCACCCTCTCCTTAACAAACCTTCAACTTTTATCATCGAAATGACATTAAGGCCTGAACTTTCTTTATCACCATGAACCGTCACCGTACCACCATCCAAGGACTTTAACCTTATCGACCTACTCTTACACACTATCTGAGCCGCAAACTCAGATAGCCAATCCATTCCCAAAACCACGTCCAACAACTTTCCTAGCTCCAGCCATTCGTATTCTTTAAGGAAACACAAACATCATCACTTAAAGAACTATTTAGTACAAGGATATTAAGGTTAACAGGTAATAACAGTGTCCAGCTATGATTAGCTGATTACGTTACTCTCCGTATACTATATACTTCCCTTTGTGAGTCCACTTGTGCTAGGTTTCACTTTTAAAAAGTTAATCAATCAATCAAACAATCCTATCTCTAGAAATTGAGCAAACTTTCTTACATTATACATGAAATTAATCATGTACCTTAACCTTATTTAGCTTGCTTAAGTGACACATGTCTTTCTTGAATTGGCATCTTCTTTCTTTTCTTACTTAAGTCCCAATCTCTGTTCGAGTCTAAGCATGTAGGATGCTTATTTATCTCGAATTTATGCTCTGATACTAACTTGTAAGGCCCCGATCACAATGCCCTACCTGGACGTTGGAATTACTCATAAACACTGTTCTAAATATCAGAGTTAAATGAAACTTTTCGCGAAATAGATAAATGTCGACCACTCATTACATAAGTCTTAAAATTCAAACGTTAATAAACATGTCATAAATTTAAGTCTTCGGATGCCAGCTTCTTTATTCATCTACCATGTCTCACTCTTCAGGCTAGCTGTCTCATCCTACTCACCTGCGTGCATACTAAAGGTCAGCTACGCTAAGTGAGTTCTAGTTAATCAGGCAACATGCAATACATTCATAATATACATACTTAACCTGCTTTTACTTTCTTTCATACACACATAAATATGTACCTTTATTCTTACTTCCATACTTTCATGCTTTCATATTTCATCCTACTTATACATACATATTTATTTTACGTTTTAAAGAGTCTTTCGCCCTATAACCTCACACATATTATTAGGGTCTGCCACCATTCTTCACAGATATTATTAGGGTCTGCCACACTCTTCACATATATTATTAGGGTCTGCCTCCCTCTTCACAGATATTATTGGGGTCTGCCACCCTCTTCACAGATATTATTAGGGCCTGCCACCCTCTTACCGTCAATTCATGCATAACCTTCTTTTTATATTTATATACTTTCATACATACCCTTAACCTTCTCTATATCATTCATATATCATACATACCTCTTTCATAGACATTTATACTTCATACGTAAACAATCTCATCCTCAGACTATCACCTGACAGTACATGCAATATCCGAAGATTGTTCACGTACCGTTAAGAATTCATTCATAACTTTCACATAAATCATATAAGGCATAGACTTACCACTTAAGGTAAGTGTATTAACTAATCATATTAAGCATGCACACAGCCCCGAAAATAAAACAAGGAAATGGGGCTAGAATCTCACCTGGATCCAGTTACGTTCGGAGTTAATGGTAATTTCTTTCTTTAATTGAGCACGGCTAACTATTAAATATATATTTGTTAAGTAATCGTATAATTAATTAAGTTGGTATTTTAGTTAACCAACGTACTTATCAAGTTAGGCTCGTTCGTTTAGGTTATACCAATGGAGTAGTTTTGTTTTAAATTAGGATATGGGCTTAGCAACTTGTGAACTTAGTTAGGTTAGGCCCAACTGTCCATTATGGCATATAGGCCCAACTAGGACCGGCCTAAAACCAAACAGATAACTGAGTGGCCAAGAACTTAAGGCAGAGAACTCATGGAACCGAGAACCCATGTTTGACCAAGAACTCTTGTTGACCGAGAACTCAGGTCACCGAGAACTCAATGGGAACTCTAGGTACCGAGAACTCAGGTCACCGAGAAACCCATGTCTGATGCTTTCAGCAAATTGTTTTTCGATCTTTTTAATCCTTTCTCAGCTCAGGTAGCTGATAATGGTCTTTATCATTAAATTTGGTAACATTTGCTACTCTTCTTATCCATTTTACACCCATTATCATCCCATCATCAAGATTTAACCCATTCTTTGTATAAAGCTTGAACCTTTATCGATTTCAAACCCGTTTTAACTAGATCCTTAACTAAAGAGTTAATTAAGTCCATTTTTAACAACAAGTTCACATTTTTATTGCATAAGAATGGTCGATTTGCCTTCGTTTCAACCCTTAGGGCAAATGGGTTATAAAAACGAAATCTTTAAACTAAAACATACCTTTTAGATTCACTTCGGCTACGGTTTAGCTTCAATACGTGATCCTAGACTTGTATCTTTCTTGTATAATCATAGATCTTATCACGAATCTTCTTTATTTGGATTCGGATATAGGTCGCCGACAATGAGGTGTGTTTAGCTTAAATGCGTGTTTTGATGGTGTAGGTTAAGGTGTAGAATGGATGGTAATGGAAATGATTAGGATTTAAGGGCATTTATACTCCCTTAAGCCCACGGACTTAAGGCCCATCTTTCCTTTTTGGTCCATAATTAATTCCATCTAATTAGCGTATTTATTTTTCCATCTTTATTGTTTTATTATTTATCTACAAACTCAAGTAAACTTTCCCACCAATAATAATATATTAAATATTAATCTTAAAATTTTTTTTAATAATGCAACTTCTTCAAGGTCGACCCAACCTATTTTCATCTTTTAATATTTTTTTGGTATAATTTTGGTCCCAATTAAAGGTCCTATCTTAATAGGAGCCTAAAGTCCTAATTTAAATTAATGGGCATTTACATATATCATCTTCCAAAGATTCTTAATTACATATTTACTCAAATAATTACATATTTCCGCTTCTTAACAAATCTATATTGGACCATGTGTAGTAATAATGCCCACCCCTGAGCATTATGAGCCACGTGGCGCCCAATCACTTTTACACTTTTTGTTTTTTTTAAATAATAACTCATTACATATTCAAATATAACATTAAAAAAACTACATTAAAATAAAAAAAATACATTAAATTTAAAAATTAAAACTACATTTAATTAAAAAAAAATACAATAATAATAAGACTAAATGTTGTTTTTTTCAAAAACAAAATTTGCCGAATTGTTTTTAGAGATTGGACTCTCGGGTCGTATTCGGATAACTCGTTTGTTAAAACCTCGATGCCGTGGTCCAATTCATTCCTTTTAATTACTTTGACGGCATCCAAATTTACTTGAAGACGTTGAGCTTAAGTTCTTTTATTCCTTTAAGTAGGATGTTTATTTCTTTGAAATGACTTTCCATTTCGGCATTCGAACCTATTGACGACGATGCGACTCCTTTCCCCATTCCCTTGCTTCTTCTACCCCCCGGTCGAGGGATCTCGGCAACATCCACATAGGGATTCTCGCCTTCGTTATCTCTTAAGTTGAAGTTTCGAGCTTCGGAACATGGCGTTTCTGGATCAACCGAAGACGATGTTTTAGACCTTTTGTTAGGCCTAAAACTTTTGGTGTAGGCGTCCTTAACGGGGGCCCATTTAGGGTGAAACCTCAGTGATTTTTCCAACAACTAAAGTAATTGAAGTTCCCGACTTCTGTTGATACTCTACCAACGCCCTTTCCATGATTTCTGCGTCAGAGTTATCACTACGCCACGTTTGAGTCATCCGAGAGTGAACCACATGGTAAGCCGTGCATTTGGTGTTTATATCACTCCATTTCGACACATTACCGAATCTTTTTCCCGACGTGAGTCCCAGCCAAGTTTGTAGAACCACTCTTTAATTTTGTTCCAAAATACGCTCAATGCTTGAAAGTTCGCTAAAAAAATAAAAATATTACAAGTTCAATGTTTGTTCTAAAAAATTTAACGAAAAATAATTTTTTTTATAACTTACCACCCTAGGGATCTTCCGATATCACGCACCAAGCACGACCAACTAGTCCACACCCGTCCGATGTCCACGGTATAGTGGTCTTTTTAGTCCGAGGTTCACCGATGAGTTTTTTTATCAAACAGTCATATATAAACGGATATATTTTTTTTAAACTTGTGCCATATTAGCGTTGTACACAAAACATCGGCACCTTTTATACCACCCAAAATTCCGGGGGGGGGGGGGGGGGGAGGCATTGCGGGTGGCTTATATCCTCTTTTCATTAAAATTAACTAATTTAATGATCATTTTATTCTTACTTTTACTATTGGATATTTACATCCTATTTCTAAAACATACATACAAATACAAATTTCTCTATTTCATTTAATTAATTTATTAAATAACTATTATCTTTATTTCTTTAAAAGATTTTTATATTTTTAAACACCATCAATCACGTTGTTTATGTTCGCTAGAGATGAGCAAACGACACCGAATCGGTACCGAATCAGCGACTGTTGTTACTCATTTGGCACCAACTCTTTGAGCTTTTAGGATCAACAAGGTTCCGGTATTTTTTTTTTGAAATTTTGTCTTTGGAACTGGTACTGTACCGAGCATTTTCGATATTGTACCCGTTTTTGTGCAATTTTCGGTATCGAAATTTTCGGTACTGATATCAAGCTCATCGGTCGTTTTTGTTCGTGAACCATATACGAAAAAATTTCGTTTGATCAGCTATTCGTGAACCGTTCACTTGACCGATAAAGGCTTACGAATGAACATGAAGAAGACTTTGTTCGGTTTGGTTCAATTCGTTTACAACCATAGATGAATGCAAATCAGTTTCACATATAGTATTTCTCATTCAATTCTGTTTTCTGTATTCCCATTAATAAATAAGCAAAAGATATATTATTTGGTATGGAAATAAATCTAAAGTAGCTATTTTAGTTATTCTAAAGTTCTATTTCGGTAGGTATTCAAAAAAGTCTTTTTCAAACATATTATTGGCACTTACGTTGTGTAAATATATTGGATCATTTGAGATTGGATCAAGCCCCACTACCTTTAGCCAAAAAAATATGAACAAAAGTAGAGAAATACCATGTCATCATCCAATGTAACCTTCCAATCGATTCAATACCAGAATCACCTCATCAAAGGTGAATGTAGTAAAATGATAATTGCCAAAGGGTGAATTAGTAAAATGATAACTGCCATGAATGTAGTCACACCTTTGGCACCCATTTTT
The DNA here is from genome assembly GCF_021521415.1 of Bidens hawaiensis. Taxonomy (NCBI): domain Eukaryota; kingdom Viridiplantae; phylum Streptophyta; class Magnoliopsida; order Asterales; family Asteraceae; genus Bidens; species Bidens hawaiensis. The sequence continues at coordinate 135,506 of NW_027505544.1, forward strand.
CTTCTTAAAACATTAACCATAACAACTTCATCGAACGATTCCTTTTTGATCCAGAGTAACTTAGTTGTGCGAGAAGAATTGAACCAAATTATACCAAAGTATAACAATTAGCGCGAGAAGAATTAAACTAGAGTGAGTGAATTGAACAAAGACGAAGAGGTTGCCAGAAGAATCGAACCAGGATCACGCGATGCCCCAAAATTGAATGCAAGACTGGCGTCAATGAAAGGATAATAGGACGTTTAGGTTTTTTCTATCTATTGAGTACTGGGTATTGCAAATTCATAAGGGTAAATGGATAATTGTATATGAATAGGAGAAATATGTAATTAACTTTTTAACGAAAAAAAATATATAATTTATGATCCCAATAGAGAACATATATAAAAATCTCTTAAATTTACTCCCAGCAACAACCCTCAACAACAACCTATAAGTTAAGGATTTTTAGGAATAAACGATTACCCTAGGGCTTCTTTTTTTGCTTTTTTATCACACACCATAATGATATTTTCTTTACATATATTATTATTATTATGTTTATATTAGTGTTGAACTTTGATTTATATGTATTGCTCCATACATATGTACTTTAGAGCTAAGGGTCTCTCTGGAAGTCACCTCTTTATCTCTTTGGATAGAGGTGCGGTGTGCCTACATTCCACCCTTCTCAGACCCTACTTATAATTTTGCTGTTGGTGGGACTACACTGGGTATGATTGATTGATTGATTGACGTGTTAGGAGATTGGAAGTCCCTCTCGAGTATTATAATAATAATTATAATTTATAATTAATAATATTTGGGTGTAAATGCAAGTACACTCCTTTGAATTTCTATTAGTACGTTTGAAAGTCAATGGATTATGGACCTAACAAATTGTTTGCGCCTGCCTTTTGTGAAGAGTAAACTTCTTCATATAATATAATATTAATGACAAGACAATAAAATTAAAGAAAGTATGTCATTTTAATTTATTTTACGTTGACGTTATAGCTTTTAAATCAACTTTTTAATACTATAAGTATATATAGATTTTCAATAATTTACATTCTATTATATTCTCTATCTCTATCTATATAATATAGAGTTTAATTAATAATAATATTTTAACCATATATTATGAGTGTGTGCAGTTCAGTTTTCACGGTTTTTATGTGAAGAAACGTGGATCTACTCACTGGTAGCAGATCTACTTTCCTCGGGTGTGATTATACTATTTCACCGATGGCTCTTCTGGATCTGTGTTCTTCCACCTACAAAATGAACAGCGCCGTTACTTACCCCTCAGAAAGGGACAGAGGGGTCCTCTTTGGGGTAACCCTCCGGCGTGAGAATAAGTATATGTAGGAGAAGATGATAATGTGAGAGTAAGGGAATTTTGGGAAGTATTGCTTAAAATGCTGAATACTGTATGTTACTCTGTATGATTGTGTGATTGAATATGCTTCAATGTGAATCAATGTATCTGTAACTGTGTACGTTATGATGTATTTATAGTGCTAGGGTTTCCACTGATTGAGCTGAGACCAAATTAGGGTTTTGTTGGCCTCCTCCAATCGATTTGCGCCACGTGTCCCTGGAGACACCTGGTGCTTTTTCATTGGTTATGATCACGTGGTAACCCATGAGTCATGCTGAGCTGTCCACCTTTCATTTAGCAGCTGTCAACATCAGCATATCCTTATTCCTTAAAAAGATGCCTTCTGGAAGGTTGTCTGACGTGCACAATCAAGGTTGCCCCAATCCTGATTTGGATAAGGACGAGGTTGATTATGTGCACGTGTGATATGCGCCCATCCTGAGGATGCGCGAGGTCTTCTCTTTATTCTCACGCGCAGATATTTCATGCGCAGATGTGATACGCACAAGCATGTAATACGCGTCACGCGCGGATGCCCCACGCGCATGGGTGGGCATGTATGACGCGCGAGCATGTGATATGCGCCGCGCGCGGATGCGCCACGCACGATGTGATATGCATAAGCATATATGATGCGTGAGCATGTGATACGCGCGAGCATATGTGATGCATGAGCACATGTGATGCGTGAGCATATGTGATGCTTGAGCATATGTGATATGTGCAAGCATGTGATGCTTGAGCATAAGTTTTGGCTTTGTACCTTGATAATATCTTTGACTTCTAATGTCTTGTATATATCTTGTGGGTTGACCTGCCCATTCGGTGTTGAGGCGGGTACATACCTCTTCAAGCCCCCCCAGTCTAATGTGTGTCTTATCTCGCGCGAGCGCGGTAAGATAGATATTAGACTTACTGATTTGGTCTTTTAATGGTGTTTTGTCGTTTTCTTGGTTGTTTCCATCGTTGCGCGAAGTTCTATCCATTTGGTTGAAACGAAGGGTCCAAACACGTGGTTAGTTGGTGGTGATGTGCGCCGTAAACGTGTCAGACGTTTCGTGTGCTCGAGGTGCTACAGTTGCCTTTCATGTCCCCTCGCACAGCTGTCTTGAACACGTGTCACGCTCGCATTGGTTTGCACCTGCGAGTGGGGGCGCGTCTCTGCTCCGTGGCAGGTCCGTTACGTTTTCATGTCACCTCAAACAGTGTCAAGGACACGTGCCGCGACCACGTTGGCTTACAGCTGCGAGTGGGGGCGCGTGAAATCCGATCAGTTGCCAAATTTCTCTCTCCTGGGCCTATAAAAGCAGGCCCTTAAGAAATTTTCTGTCTTCATCTTCATTGTTGCAAATTTTCGAATTTCTGGCTTTAATATTCTGATTTGAGTGTATTCATCGTTTCGAATCCTCGATTATCTGCTGCTGCAGTTGTATGTCTGATAGTTCAGACTCCTCTAACCCCTCCATCACCTCTATTGCCTCCCGAAGACGCCGTGTGAAATCTGTGGTGATGTCGACATTGAAGCAGAAGGGCAAGGGGAAGAGGGTTGTTGAGACCACATCGGAGGAAGTAGGGAAGACCAAGGCCCCGAAAAGGTGAAATGAAATCCCCTGCAAATTGAGGCAGGCCGATCTCGACAGCCTCATCTCGTCACAGGGTTTTCCCGCCCTGTTTGGCTGCATGTTGCCTGGGGCCGGGCAAACGGCGGCGGACCCGCCTGCCGGCTATATTTCACTGTACACCCATTTTTTCACCCACTGCAACCTTCGTCTTCCGATGACAAGGTTTGTAGGCGCGGTGTTACGTTTTTTCGGGATTCATATATCCCAAGTCCATCCGTTTGGACTTGTGCGCATGACTCATTTCGAGTTCATGTGCAAATCACAGCACGAGGAGCCCACCCCTCGGCGCTTTCAATTTTTTACAAGCCCAAGATCCAAGATTCTTGGATCTCCTTTATTCCTCGCAGTCAGAAGGTTAAGTGCAGCACCGTATCATTCAAGAGCCTTCATGACTGGTCTGAGAGGTTCTTCTACATCAGGGCTGGTGTAATCCCCATCCGCATGACGATGCGCGCGATCGATTCTGCGCCCGCGGATGCGGATGTTATTAAGAACCCAACCGGCGCCTGGGTTAAGAAACTGTCCGCCGAACCATCTCCCGCCAAGAAAATTCGCGAGGAGGCGCTGGTGGGGGTCGGCATGAGTAGGCTGTGGGCCGACAGCGCGCTTGAGCCCGTTATCCAAGTCGACGGGTTGTGTAAGTTTATTTCATTGCTTTATTTCTTTTTCTGCGCGAACATAATTCTTTTGCTGATATCACTTGACTTGTTTTTGCGCAGTCACCAAGGATTATATCCACGCCGCTTATGATGATCAAGTGGAGGGTGGCTCCGTCGCGCTTGGCGCTGGGGAGGTTGGTTTCCCAGATCGCTTCGATGACATGTTCATCCCAGTGGATCTGGAATTTGACTTTGATAGTGACGCGCCTGGTAAGCCTTCGCACTTATGCTTATTCCTTTAGAATACCAAAGTTTATTAACAGTTCTGTTGCTTGTATTTGCAGATGCGCTCGAAAACTACGAGCTGGAGCTCGCGGAAGAGGAGGAGGAGGAAGAGGAGGCGCCCCTACTAAAGCGCAAAGCTAAGGGGAAATCTGGCGCAGGGGGCAGTAAGAAACAGAAGAAAGATGACACCCCTGTCGCTCATCCCCATGCTCAAACGAAGGGACCTAAGGAAACCCAGGTGTTTACCACCAAGGTTTCTTTAGCTTCCCTGCCTGTGAAAGTGGGCAGACCTCCTGTCCACTTGAGGTATGGTGGCGTCACCTCCTCCGTTCGCGCGGCTGAAGAGAGAAGCAGTGCCGCGCCTGCGACAGGTATACTTTGCTTATCTTCATCTGATTGAATTATTATTAAACCTTTGCTCCTTTGAATGTTTGCAGGACCGGCGACGGTCGCAGATCAGCCGCAGGCGCCACAAGGTGCTGAGGCTGCGCCGGGGGCTGCTTCGAAGTCCCCTGTTCTACCCTCTGAAAAGGGTAGAATGAACTTTATGGCGATGTTCGCCGCGCGAACAGAATTGCGCCAAGGTATGTTTTGCACATTTGTCTTCTGAATTTTTTCTTTTGGATCCAGTCATAAACCAATTTTCCTTGTTGATTTGTTCATAGGAGTTGTAGCTGGCGTACAAGTTGCTGGTGACACTCCTGGCGCCGTTGCCGGCGCCGCTGGTTCTGCTCCTGCTCCTGCTAGTGCTGAGTCTCCCCTTATTGGGATTACAAAGGAGCAGGAAGCCGTATTGCTCGCCGAAATGGCGACGCCGAGACCTCCCTCGCCTCCTCCTACACGCAGCCCTCCCCGCGAAACTGGTTTGGAGCCCTCCAGGTCGCAGGAGAAGAGGCCTATTGAAGAAGATGAGGAGGATGAGGGGGCTCAAGCTGAGGACTCCTTGGGAGACCGCGCCAGCCCTGCGATGCCACAAGACTTCGCAGCGCAGACTTCAGGTGGGGCTGGCGCTGACTTTTCTGCTTCATCCCCGCAGGTATGTTTTAATTTGTTGCTCCGCTGCGCGTACCTCCATATAAGTATGTTTTATGACTTAGAACATTTCTTGTGTTTTGCAGGGAGGTGACCACGTTTACCGCCCGAGATGGAATATTAATGAAGACAGTTCCTTCCAATCCATGGGCGTATGCGAGGACTTCTGGGCTCATGCCGTGCCTCCTACTGAAAGGAGGTATCAGGAGGAGCGCACCCGCGCGGACTTGCTGAATGACCATATTTTCGCTGGGTCGGCTTTCTTTGCTGCCTCCCAGGAGCTTCGTCGTGATTATATTAAAGTACGCGATGCTCTTGTGGAAGCCCAGCGAGAGGCTAAGGTGGCCGCCTGGAACCTTTCTGATGCTCGCGCACGAGCTGAGAAACTCCAGGCGGAGCTCAGCGAAAACCGAGCAAGTGCCAACACCGCCTTTATTAAGCGCGGGCATGAGCTCCAAGCTGCGCGGGAGAAGCAGCAGGTGGCGGAGGCCGAAGTTGCCAAGTACGCGCGGAGAGTGCGTGTCTTGGAACAGCAGGCGGAGGCGCGTGACCAAGCTATCGTCCAGAGTATCACTGAGAAATCATCACTGGAGAGCGAGGTTGCGCGCCTGAAGAAGGAGTTGGCGGCCGCGCAGGCCGATAGAGATGAGGCCTTGGCGACGGCAGCGTCCAGCCAGGAAGCACTTGATGCTGCGCAGGCGGAGAAAGAAAAAATTTTGGCGGCAGCAGCGTCTGATAAAGAGGAGCTAAAAAAGACCAAGGAAACTGTTGAGTTATTAAACTCCCAGGTTCCTGCCCTCGAGACGTCTGTTGCTGGCCTCGCGCAGGATCGCCAATGGCTGGTGTCACAGGGCATGACTCGTTGCGCTTTGGCGATGAAATATTCCGCCGAGTTTCAGGCCCTTGTGATGGACTGCAATGCTGCCGCGCGCTTGGTGGGTCGAGCTGAAGGGTTTACGGATGGGTATGAATATGGCATGTTGAAGAAGAACCCATCCGAGTACCCTTACAAGAGCGACGCGGCCTGCGCGGACATGGCCGCGGTGGGGGAGAAGTATATGAATACTCCCATCCCCATCCTTATGCAGGTACCTCGACCTTAATGAGTTTTTCTTGATTAATTTTCCAAGTGTTTTGTACTCAATACTTTTCTAATGATTTGCAGATAGCTGCGCTTGCTGACCAGCCCGACCTCGGCGCGCTAAAGAAGTTGCTCGATGAATGCGAGAGGGCTGGTGGCGATGATGGTGGCGCGGGGGATGTTGCCCCTGCCAGCGGCTCTGGCGCGGCGAAAGAATCTGCTCCTGACACCGTCGTGATAGAAGACTCCATTGAGGAGGAAGAACTTGACTATGGTCAGTTCGGAGATGAGGAGCGGGCCGCGCCAGATGCTGAGGGAGATGATGAGGGTGATGAAGCGGCTGACGTCGACGTGGAGACTTG